>NC_069503.1:791541024-791623524 GCF_027579735.1 Bombina bombina | reverse complement strand
TATCAGAAAGTTTAGCAATCTTTCTATGGAATAAAACTGAAAGAGCAGATATTTGTCCCTTCAAAGTACTTGCAGACAAACCTTTACCCAAACCATTCTGAAGAAACTGTAAAATTCTAGGAAATCTAAAAGAATGCCAGGAGCATTTATGAGAACACCATGAAATATAGGTCTTTCAAACTCGATAATAAATCTTCCTTGAAACAGACTTACGAGCCTGTAGCATAGTCGTAATCACTGAGTCAGAGAAACCTCTATGACTAAGCACTAAGCGTTCAATTTCCATAGCTTCAAATTTAACAATTTTAGATCCTCATGGAAAAATTACCCTTGAGACAGAAGTACTGGTCTTAGAGGAAGTGGCCAAGGCTGGTAACTGGAAATCCAAACAAGATCTGCATACCAAAACCTGTGAGGCCATGCTGGTGCTATCAGAAACACATATGATTGTTCCATAATGATCTTGGAGATCACTTTTGGAAGAAGAACTACAGGGAGTGCAGAATTATTAGGCAGATGAGTATTTTGACCACATCATCCTCTTTATGCATGTTGTCTTACTCCAAGCTGTATAGGCTTGAAAGCCTACTACCAATTAAGCATATTAGGTGATGTGCATCTCTGTAATGAGAAGGGGTGTGGTCTAATGACATCAACACCCTATATCAGGTGTGCATAATTATTAGGCAACTTCCTTTCCTTTGGCAAAATGGGTCAAAAGAAGGACTTGACAGACTCAGAAAAGTCAAAAATAGTGAGATATCTTGCAGAGGGATGCAGCACTCTTAAAATTGCAAAGCTTCTGAAGCGTGATCATCGAACAATCAAGCGTTTCATTCAAAATAGTCAACAGGGTCGCAAGAAGCGTGTGGAAAAACCAAGGCGCAAAATAACTGCCCATAAACTGAGAAAAGTCAAGCGTGCAGCTGCCAAGATGCCACTTGCCACCAGTTTGGCCATATTTCAGAGCTGCAACATCACTGGAGTGCCCAAAAGCACAAGGTGTGCAATACTCAGAGACATGGCCAAGGTAAGAAAGGCTGAAAGACGACCACCACTGAACAAGACACACAAGCTAAAACGTCCAAGACTGGGCCAAGAAATATCTCAAGACTGATTTTTCTAAGGTTTTATGGACTGATGAAATGAGAGTGAGTCTTGATGGGCCAGATGGATGGGCCGGTGGCTGGATTGGTAAAGGGCAGAGAGCTCCAGTCCGACTCAGACGCCAGCAAGGTGGAGGTGGAGTACTGGTTTGGGCTGGTATCATCAAAGATGAGCTTGTGGGGCCTTTTCGGGTTGAGGATGGAGTCAAGCTCAACTCCCAGTCCTACTGCCAGTTTCTGGAAGACACCTTCTTCAAGCAGTGGTACAGGAAGAAGTCTGCATCCTTCAAGAAAAACATGATTTTCATGCAGGACAATACTCCATCACACGCGTCCATGTACTCCACAGCGTGGCTGGCAAGAAAGGGTATAAAAGAAGAAAATCTAATGACATGGCCTCCTTGTTCACCTGATCTGAACCCCATTGAGAACCTGTGGTTCATCATCAAATGTGAGATTTACAAGGAGGGAAAACAGTACACCTCTCTGAACAGTATCTGGGAGGCTGTGGTTGCTGCTGCACGCAATGTTGATGGTGAACAGATCAAAACACTGACAGAATCCATGGATGGCAGGCTTTTGAGTGTCCTTGCAAAGAAAGGTGGCTATATTGGTCACTGATTTGTTTTTGTTTTGTTTTTGAATGTCAGAAATGTATATTTGTGAATGTTGAGATGTTATATTGGTTTCACTGGTAAAAATAAATAATTGAAATGGGTATATATTTGTTTTTTGTTAAGTTGCCTAATAATTATGCACAGTAATAGTCACCTGCACACACAGATATCCCCCTAAAATAGCTATAACTAAAAACAAACTAAAAACTACTTCCAAAACTATTCAGCTTTGATATTAATGAGTTTTTTGGGTTCATTGAGAACATGGTTGTTGTTCAATAATAAAATTAATCCTCAAAAATACAACTTGCCTAATAATTCTGCACTCCCTGTAGAGGCGGAAAGATATAAACAGGTTAGTAAAACCAAGGAACTGCTATAGCATCCACCATCTCTGTCTGAGGATCTCTGGACCTGGACAGGTACCTGGGAAGTTTCTTGTTTAGATGAGAAGCCATCAGGTCTATTTCTGAAAGACCCCACATCTGTACAATCTAACAAATTACATCTGGATGGAGAGACCACTCCCCCGGATGTAAGATCTGATGGCTGAGATAATCCGCTTCCCAATTGTCTACACCTGGATTATGCACCGCAGAAATTAGACAAGAGCTGGATTCTGCCCAAAAAAGTATACAAGATACTTCTTTCATAGTTAGGGGACTGCGAGTCCCACCCTGATGATTGACATATGCCAAAATTATGATATTGTCCATCTGAAAACAAATGAATGGTTCTCTCTTTAACAGAGGCCAAACCTGAAGAGCCCTGAAAATAGCATGGAGTCCTAAAATATTGATTGGTAACCTCACCTCTTAATGTTTCCAAACCCCTTGTGCTGTCAGAGATCCCCAGACAGCTCTCCAACCTGAAAGACTTGCATCTGTTGTGATCACAGTCCAGGTAGGAGGAACAAAAGAGACCCCCTGAATTAAATGATGATGGTCTAACCACCAAGTTAGAGAGAGTTGAATGTTGGGATTTAAGTATATCAAATGTGATATCCGAGTATAATCCCTGCACCATGGATTCAGCATACAAAGCTGTAGAGGTGTCGTGTGAAAATGAGCAAAGGGGATTGCATGCAAAGCTGTAGAGGTGTCATGTGAAAATGAGCAAAGGAGATTGCCTCTGATGCTGCAATCATGAGACCTAAAACTTGCATGCACATAGCCACTGAAGTTAATGATTGAGACTAAAGGTTTTGACAAGCTGAAACCAATTTAATTTGTGTCTTGTCTGTTAAGGACAGAGTCATGGACACTAAATCTATCTGGAAACCTAAAAAGGTAACCCGTGTCTGAGGAATCAAGAAACTCTTTGATAAATTGATCCTCCAACCATGTCTTTGAAGAAACAACATTAGTTGAATCATGTGAAATTCAGCTAAATGTAAAGACTGAGCTAGAACCAAGATATCGTCCAAATAAGGAAACACCACAATACCCTGTTCTCTGATTACAGATAGAAGGGCACCAAGAACCTTTGAAAAGATCCTTGGAGCTGTTGCTAGGCCAAATGTAAGAGCGACAAATTGGTAATGCTTGTCTAGAAAAGAGAATCTCAGAAACCAATAGTTGTCTGGATGAATCGGAATGTGAGGATATGCATCCTGTAAGTCTATCATGGACATATAATGACCTTGCTGAGCAAAAGGCAAAATAGTCCTTATAGTCACCATCTTGAAAGTTGGGACAAAATGATTAAAAAACTTCAGATTCAGACCTGGCCTTCTTTGGGACAATGAATAGATATGAATAAAACCACAGACCCTGTTCCTGTAAAGGAACTGGTATTATTACCACTGAAAGCTCTAGATCTGAAACACACTGCAGAAAAGCCTGAGCCTTCGCCGGATTTGCTCTGAATCCTATTTGATACCCTTGAGAGACAATACTCTGAATCCACTGATTTTGAACAGAATTTGCCCAAATGTCGTGGAATAATTTCAATCTGCCCCCCCCCAGCTAAACTGGATTGAGGGCCACACCATCATGCAGACTTGGGGGCTGGCTTTGGTTTCTTAAAAGGCTTGGATTTATTCCAACTTGAAGAAGGTTTCCAATTGGAACCAGAATCTTTAAGGGAAGGATTGGTTTTCTGTTCCTTATTCTGTCAAAAAGAATGAAAATGATAAAAAGCTTTAGATTTACCCTTAGATCTTTTATCCCGAGGCAAAAACTCCCTTCCCCCCAGTGATAGTTGAAATAATTGAATCCATTGAGAACCAATTAAATTGTTAACTTGGAAAGAAAGAGATAATAATCTAGACTTAGATGCCATGTCAGCATTCCAAGATTTGAGAAATAAAGCTCTTCTAGCTAAAATAGCTAAAGACATAGATTTAACATCAATTTTGATGATATCAAAAATAGCATCACAGATAAAATGATTAGCATGTTGAAGCAAACGAACAATGCTAGACAAATCAGGATCTGTTTCCTGTTGCGCTAAGCTATCCAACCAAAAGGTTGATGCAGCCACAACATCAGCCATAGCAATGGCAGGCCTGAGTAGATAGACAGAATATAAATAAGCCAAAATATAAATAAGCTTTCCTTATATAAGATTCAAGTTTCCCATCTAAAGGATCTTTAAAAGAAAGTACTGTCTTCCATAGGAAAAGTAGTACGTTTGGCAAGAGTAGAAATAGCCCCATCAACTTTGGGGATCTTTTCCCCAAACTCTAATCTATCCGCTGGCAAAGGGTACAACCTTTTAAACCTAGAAGAAGGAATGAAAGAAGTACCAGGCTTAACCCATTCCTTAGCAATCACATCAGAAATAGCATCAGGAACTGGAAAAACCTCAGGAGTAACCACAGGAGGTTTATAAACAGAATTTAAAAGTTTGCTAGTTTTTATATCAAGAGGACTAGACTCCTCAATATCCAAGGTAACCAACACTTCTTTTAACAAGAAACGAATATACTCAATCTTGAAAAGATAAGTAGATTTGTCAGTGTCAATGTCTGAGGTATGATTTTCTGAATCAGAGAGATCCTCATCAGAGGAGGAAATTTCAGTATGTTGTTGGTCATTAGAAATTTCATCAATTTTATGAGAAGTTTTAAAAGACCTTTTATGTTTATCAGAAGGTGAAATAGCAGACAAAGCCTTCTGTATTGCATCAGCAATATAATTTTTAATATCAAAAGAGATATCATGTACATTAGATGTTGAAGGAACAACAGAAACTGTACTAGTACTGTTGGAAACATTCTCTGCATGCAAAAGCTTATCATGACAACTGTTACATACTACAGCTTTAGATATTGGGCTCCATGTACGAAGCAGCGAAAGCTGCTCCAGAGCCTTTGCGGGGCAGGTTCGCATATGCGAGCCTGCTTCCCGCAATGTAAGAAGCAGCGTTCATTAGACCGCTGCTTCCTACACCCTACGCCACCTCTTAGGTGGCGAAGCAAAATCACAGAGAGCTTGCTCGCTCTCTGTGATTGACAGCCCCTTCAGTCGTGTGATTGGTCGCGCAACTGAAGGGGCGGGCATTACACACTCCGCTGAGTGTGTAATGATACATACAGGCAAGCGGATCAATAGATCCGCTGCACGTGTGTAGCGGAGGCGGGCGGACAGCTTCGCGAGTTAAGAAGCTGTCCGCCCGCCTCTTAGTACATGGAGCCCATAATCTCAGCTAATTTACAACATATACAATTAGATTTGGTAGAACTGTTATCAGGCAGCAGGATTCCAACAGTTGCTTCTGAGACAGAATCTGATTGAGACATCTTGCAAAATGTAAAAAAAACAAAACAACATTAAAGCAAAATTGACAATTTCCTTATACTGTATGGCAGTTTCAGGAATGAGACAAAAATGCAAACAGCATAGCCCTCTGAGCATATAGAAGGCAAGAGGCATATAGGAAGTAGGGTGAAAAAATAAACTAATTTTTATGACGCACAACGCAAAATTTTTTTTTTGCGCCAACAACATCCGGAAATGACGCAACTTGCATCATCACAGACGCAACTTCGTGCAAGGAACCCTGGCATCAACTAAGGCACCGGAAATGACGAACTTGCGTCACCAAAATACGTACCTTCACACCAAAAAAAGTCTTGCGCCAAGAATGACGCAATAAATAACAGCATTTTGCATCCTCGCAAGCCTAATTTTGCCCGCAAAATTAAAAGAAAAAACAGACAATTTGAAAAAAAGGACTATACACCAGGTAACACAAATAACTTCCTAAACATGCTTCCCAAACTGAAACTGACAGTCTGCAAAAGGAAATATACATAGACCTGATTCATGGCAAATGTAAGTAAATTACATATATTTAAAACTTTATATTAATACATAAAGCGCAATAGCTGAGACATGTCTTAAATAAGAAAAAAATACTTACCGAAAGACACCCATCCACATATAGCAGATAGCCAAACCAGTACTGAAAAAGTATCAGCAGAGGTAATGGTATATAAGAGTATATCATCGATCTGAAAAGGGAGGTAGGAGATGAATCCCTACGACCGATAACAGAGAACCTTTGAAAAGATTTCCCACAAGGAAAACCATAAAATTAATAGGCAATCATAGAAATCAAGCACAAAGAGAAGGCAAAGTTTGTAAAACTGAATTGTGGGTGTGGTGAGGGGTGTATTTATAGGCATTTTGAGGTTTTGAGGTTTGGGAAACTTTGCCCTTCCTGGTAGGATTATATATCCCATACGTCACTAGCTCATGGACTCTTGCCAATTACATGAAATAAATCATATTTATGCAATATATATAAAGAAAGCAGAGGGCATTGCCGCATATCTACTTGCAAATAAACAATGCATTTTTTTCATATTGCGTGCAAAAAATGTTGATGGTCCCAAGACTACAGTACTTTGCCTTCAGGGGCTGAATCATTGCTGTTTTTTAATAGAATGAGACTCCCTGGCTTTATATATATACAACTCCATTATACTGTCATGAGTACACCTGAGCTTGGGTGGGTTGTTTTAACCAATGGAATATAATATATAGGTATAGATACTGTATATATATTTTACAAAAACATGATTATATATGTATATAAATACATGTGCAAAAAGCCCCCATCTAGCGTAGTTTACAGTTGAGAGGGAGTGCTTAATAGAGCGCCAATTTTAATCTAGCCCTACATATTTACAGTTAATTAGATAGTAAAGATCTGCCATCTAACTGATAACAATATTCAGAAATTCACACAGTGTTTCTTTTAAAGATATAAGTACTATTTTTTTAGCAAAATACATTATTGATAATGCTTAAAAATGGTTTAGACAAACCGCTCCTGTTGACAAATTTTAAAGGTTAGCTTTTTAAGGTTAAAAAACTGGGGAGTTCTAAGTGTAAAATTTAAACATGTGCAGGACTAAAAATTAGATTTGGCCAAACGTTTGGCACGAATATTTGCCGAAAGTAGTTTTGAAATTAAGAAAAGACTGAATATTTGTGGAACATTTAGATTCATTTTCACTCTAACACTAATATAAGTGTTCCTTTGATACAGGTTAAAAAGTTTACCTATAGCCTAATTCTTACAATCTAGCATGCTGGAGAGCCGTGCTAATCAGAACCCTTTTTCTTAAAACACTTGGATGCACTAATAGGTGACCTAGCACTGTAGATCCCAGTGCCTGTACTAAATCTCCTTTAACACATGTCCTGCAATCTGCCAATGACTATTTGTGTGGCCCAGGACTCTAAGAAGAAGGGTCAGCATTAGCAAGCTAGGGGTAAGTATTTTAGCCCCGACAGGTAATTTAAAGAAATCATATTAATGCTGATGAATTTCATTAGTATTTCTTCATTTTCTTTAAAAGGACATTATACACCCCAAAAATAAATGGGCTATTTAAATAAAACATTCAAAGAAGATAAAGTGTGTAATTGACTTGTATTAACAATGTTGCTGCTAAAGCTTCAAAAATTATGATGATATCGATACGTACGCCATACACACTAGCTAGAGAGCAAGGGGCCTTCCCTCACTCCCTAACTAGTGTCCTTACAGCCAGCCCGGCCCGGATCTCACACCCTCTCTGTCCGCACTGTTACTACTAAATTTTGCAGACACAGAGCTGAATATTTCACACACAGCTCTGTGAAATATAGACCTGAGATGGTTTTACAGAGCTGTGTGTGAAATATTCAGCTCAGTGTCTGCAGAATTCCGTAGTAAAGGTGCAGACAGATGGGGTGTGAGATCCCTGCACAGTGGACAGACAGGGAGAAACAGCTAAGTGTTGTTAGTTTATATCAGCAGCTTTTCTAATGTTTAAGCATCACACAGACAGCTCCAGCATGGGGCTGGGTGTAAGGACACTTGTTAGGGGGTGAGAGAAAGACCCTTGCTCTCTAGCTAGTGTGTAAGATGTACGTATTCATATGCAGTGAATGTACTGCAAGGGTTATCATCATTTTTAGAAGCTTTAGCAGCAAAATTGCTAATACATGTCAGTTACAAACTTTATTTTCTTTAAATGCTTTATTTAAATAGCTCATTTTTGGGGGAGTATTTAATGATCTGTATCGTAATCGTGATTGCAGGTGAAATTTTCTAAAAAGGATTGAATCATGATTTGAAGTCTCACAAAGAGGTCTTTTAGTAGACTTCACTGTGGGATGCAAGGCTTCTCTGCCAGTGACAGAATGTCTGAATCAGCATTGTCATGAGGAGACAATGTTAATGATTTATTTAGACAGTATGGGAAGACAATACAATTTACATGTGTGAATTGAAATTGAAATTCTATTTTTACAATACAGTAGTGAATTCTGTACTTGATTAATAATCCTATTTAAGTTGGGATTGTGGGTATATTGTATACATGCATATTTTGTGTTACATATACATTATACTATAAAATAGTATATTATGTATTTTAGTTTGTTATTAAAATAAATGTGTTTTTAAGACAGTGGCTGCAAGTTTTTCAGTTAATAAGTGTACGTTTTTTTGTTTGTTTTTTAACATTGCAGTGCGGTCCCACTGTATCACATGGGTTCTTATCAGTAAACACATTTGGTACAGTGCGACTGTGTGATTGTAGCGGCTGTATAAATACAATGTTAAAAACATGATATACATAGTGCAATGTTAAAAAAACAAACTATTGCAAACCAAAAAAACTTGCTGCCATTGTCTTCAGACGAATATTAATATCCCATACATTAAATTATGTTTCTAAATCAGAAAACATGCCAAAATTAGAAAAAAAAACTTTTGCGCTGCCAGATGAGCACATGTATTACAAGCTGAAAGTGAAAGTTTGCGCACAAGCAAAACCTGGTGTGTGCTAGCCAAATAATTTCAAATATCACAACTGGACTAACATATTCTCCTTTTAGACTTTATGATTAGTTCTTCATGTACAGGAAAATGTTATTTTTATTACGAAATATATATATTTACCTATACCTGAATATATTCCTATAGATACATAGGTATGGAAATATATTTTACATTAATATTATCATAATAAATATATATATAATAATTAAAATTAAAAAAAATTCTGTTTGAAGAAACTTTGAATGTAAACAAAGTGTAACATTCTTCAGATTTTGCTCTTTAGATCTAGCACGGTGTCAGGTTAGCGGGCATGAAGAATTAGTTATCTAAAGGAGCGTTATATAAAATTAAATATAAAGGGGGGCGTGTCTTGATCGCGGCCACGATCAGCAGCAATTTCATGAAGCTCCTCAAGTGAATTTAAAAACATGTTGAGTATCTCCTCTCAAACTTGACATCCTGCATTGAAACTTATTAAGCTCACATTCGAGAAGATAGGGAGCTGAATGACACCTCTGTTTTTATGATCTCCCCTGCTGGGTTCAAACAGATGGAAACTGGAAGGTATGCCGCAACACCATCACACACTTGCATCACCCCCCTCGGGTATCCAAGCTACCCGAGTGGAGCAGTACTAATCTGCTATAATTTATAGCACAAGCCAGAACATTACATAAAGTTAAGTTGTGTCGCACAACCCTAACCAAATGCCTCAATCCAAAGTAACTAAAATAATCATACCTGAAGAACAAGACACAGACCATTCATTGTTACCCTCGGCTCCCCTGAGAGGGGATGCGGCTGGTCCCTGCAGGGGTAATGAGGGTTTGGCAACAATGCAGGAAAGTAGACTTTCAGCTATTACCAGGCACCTAGAAGTATTGAGGATTCTGTCCCGCAGCGCCCAGTGGAACAACTACAGCCTGGGGCTACTGTTGAGTAAGCAGTTAGGGACCCGGTCCGCCATATCTCTTACCAGGGACTATGCATCTGGTTGGATAACATTACAATTTGGGTACAACTTACCTCTTAATCGCTGCACAAGAGTCGGAGTTGGGTAGTGCTGGATGCTTTGCAGTGGATGCCATGCTTTCCCATACTCGCATCCGGCTCCTTGATGGTTGTGGGTTTTGGAAACTCTAGTGGAGGGTGTGCAATTGGGTGTATGGGTCCTTATCATTACACACATAACTATGTCACTTTTTATTTCTACTGCACAACCTTATGCTTAGTGTTAGCATTTTGCAAGTAATGGGTAATATCAGGTATGTGATTAGGTCTGTTATTAATGTTACATGCAGATTCTACCAAGCCTGCTGAGGGTGTATGTTTATATATAATTGGGATCACTAATTCAAACTGCAGTTACTAGTCTCTGGTGGTAAATATTCTACTTCTCTGATTTAAGAGGTATACAGCAAATACCTGAAACATACTAAGCCTCATTAGAAGTCTTTTACATCTTAACATTGGATCTTATAACTGCATACATAACTATGTTGTTGTTTATATTATATACAACCTTATGTTTATAGTTCATAGTTTGCAAGTAAGGGGCAATATCATGTATGTGACTGTTTTTGCCTTTAATGATGTATACAGATTTCCCCTAGCCTACTAAGCATGTATTTCTATATATAATTGGGATCGCTGAGCTAGACTACATATATTAGCCTCTAGTGGTGGGTGTTCTGCTTCTATGACCTAGGGGCTACACAGCATGTACCTGCAATAAACTATGCCTCAATAGACATCCTTTTTGTACTATATATAACTAAAGATGCATAGGTGGCCAGTTACAAAGTAAGTGTCAGACTGATTAGAAAGGGATATGGAGGCATAATTCTAGCCACACTATTTTCAAGTCTGTGTTACATAATATTAGGGTAACTAGCTCAGACTCTTTTTTTTTACTGCAAATATTTTGCCTCATACTATCCCAATCATGTCTTGGTTGTTAACTGGGGCTCTTTGTTATGTCTACATAATATTTCAGATTTGCCTCTTATACATGGCACTTATATTATAGGGACCCTAAAATATTTTTATGCATATACGACAGCTCCCTTATGAATAGTGATGTCGCGAACCTAAAATTTTGCGTTCGCGAACTGCGAACTTCCGCAAAAGTTTGCGAACCGGCGAACCGGGCGAACCGCCATAGACTTCAATAGGCAGGCGAATTTTAAAACCCACAGGGGCTCTTTCTGGCCACAAAAGTGATGTAAAAGTTGTTTCAAGGGGACTAACACGGTATGCCGGAGGGGGATCCATGGCAAACTCCCATGGAAAATTACATAGTTGATGCAGAGTCTGGTTTTAATCCATAAAGGGCATAAATCACCTAACATTCCTAAATTGTTTGGAATAATGTGCTTTAAAACATCAGGTATGATGTTGTATCGTTCAGGTAGTGTAAGGGTTTTTTTTTTTTTTTTAAATGTACACTACTGTTTTAGCAGATATGACTTGCACTGGTGTGACACTGTGCCCTGGCAGGACCTGGAACGCACATGTGTGAGGGAAACTGACTGCTATTATTTCACAATAAAAAAGGTTGTTTTTTTTAAATGTATGTACACTACTGTTTTAGCAGATATGACTTGCACTGGTGTGACACTGTGCCCTGGCAGGACCTGGAACGCACACGTGTGAGGGAAACTGACTGCTATTATTTCACATTAAAAAAAGTTGTTGTTTTTTTAAATGTATGTACACTACTGTTTTAGCAGATATGACTTGCACTGGTGTGACACTGTGCCCTGGCAGGACCTGGAGCGCACACGTGTGAGGGAAACTGACTGCTATTATTTTACAATAAAAAAGGTGGGTTTTTTTAAATGTATGTACACTACTGTTTTAGCAGATATGACTTGCACTGGTGTGACACTGTGCCTTGGCAGGACCTGGAATGCACACGTGTGAAGGAAACTGACTGCTATTATTTCACAGTAGAATTTTTTTTTTTTTTTTTAAATGTACACTACTGTTTTAGCAGATATGACTTGCACTGGTGTCACACTGTGCCCTGGCAGGACCTGAAACGCACATGTGTGAAGGAAACTGACTGCTATTATTTCAAATTAAAAAAAGGTTGTTGTTTTTTTTTTTAAATGTACACTACTGTTTTAGCAGATATAACTTGCACTGGTGTCACACTGTGCCCTGGCAGGACCTGAAACGCACACGTGTGAAGGAAAATGACTGCTATTATTTCAAATTAAAAAAGTTTGTTTGTTTTTTTAAATGTACACTACTGTTACACCAGATATGAGTGGTGGCACTGGGCAAGTGGGCACAGTATACGCAGTGAGCCTGAGCTGGCAGGCAGGCTACAATTAGATTACACAGGGAAAAAAAAAAAAAGCAGACTGATGTTCTAGCCCTAAAAAGGGCTTTTTGGGGTGCTGTCCTTACAGCAGAGATCAGATGAGTCCTTCAGAACTGTAGTGGACACTGAATACACTAGCCTAGCTATCGATTTCCCTATTAAATCAGCAGCAGCTACACTGTCCCTCCTCTCACTAAGAATGCAGGCTCCGAATGAATCTAAAATGGATGCTGTCCAGGAGGTGGGAGGGTCTGGGAGGGAGTGTCTGCTGCTGATTGGCTGGAATGTGTCTTGTGACTGTGAGCTACAGGGTCAAAGTTTACTCAATGATGACAAATAGGGGGTGGATCGAACATCGCATATGTTCGCCGTCCGCTTCAAACGCGAACATGCTATGTTCGCTGCGAACTATTCGCGGCAGAACTGTTCGCGACATCACTACTTATGAACAACCATATGGTGATGCTCCTCAAATAGTTAGCTATGTAAAAAGTTTTTCCCTAGCATACAAGGCATAAATGGGTTTACAGATATTTACTGAGCTATGAAGAGTATAGCCGAGACGTATTAAGTCTTGACAGAAGCTGTTTTTAATATATGTTTTACCTGATAAAGTTTATCTCATACTGTCCAAAAAGCCTCTTGGTTTGTAAATGGGGAGATCTATTGTGCCATTATTTAATTTGAAACAAGGTTACTGTGCATAGAGTTCCTTCTGTGATAAGATTTTTCTGGTTATCTATGACAGGTCTTTTATGACCACTCATTAAGTAATGAATATATATAAGTTAAATTATACTTTCTTCTCCTGCAATTAATATTATAATCTCCTATCCACTTTTTTACAAATTGTCATTAGATATCATACTATTAGGTAAAAATCAATCACAAAAAAGAAGCAGCACCACAAAAATATATTCAACAGATTTATTTGTGCAAACTGCACAGTATCAAAGCCAGACCAAAAAAATTGCAACGTTTCGGACTTAGTCCTTAATCATGCATAGTTACACCCAAAGTTAATACAGCTTAAATACACTTATAAACCACACCCACCATACATCATACCTGTAGCACACCTGAAATGATGCCATCTAGTGGTCATTAGCAAAATTAAAATCACAACATATCAATATCAGTCTATTAACATATAGCTAATAATTAATCAACAACATTAAACATAATTTTCTTAGAGCACAATACAATTATGTGATACAGAATCCCATTAATCATCACAGTTAACATAACATATCCCCTTAAAGGCATAGAGACCACTCAAGTTCCCTATTCATCCCCTTAGGGAACATGGTATCCAATTTACTAATCCAAAATACTTATCTTATTTATAACCTCTTGGTTCTATCCCCACATCGTCTAAGGTGTCCTACCTGTTCCAATATTTGAAACCTTAACTGAGTTAAATTGTGCCCTGCATATAAAAAATGATTGGCAACTGGGGAGTCCAAATTTTTTTTATACTACTTTTATGCTGAGTTATCTGTTCACGGACTGTGCGGGTGGTCTCCCCAACGTACCCCAATCCATATGGGCATTTGATGTAATATACCGCAAAGTCAGTTTTGCAAGTATAGTGTCCCCTGATGTCCAATTTTTACCCGTACTAGGATGACTAAATGTATGGCCCTCGATTATATTATTGCAGTTGGAACAACCTAGGCATGGAAAACAGCCAGAGTTCTTTTTGCCAATATAGCCTTGCACTAAGGCCTTCGAAGGGCCAATATCGGCATGTACCAATAAATCTTTCAGATTTCTGCCTCTCGTATGGTTGGTCAACATTGGGATCTTGGAAGAATTTGTTAATAATCTAAACTTCGCTACCTGTCATATTAAATTGAAATTGGTATGTAGTCAGGAGAGTGTTGTTTTCCTTGATACTAGGGTACTTAAAAGTACCCATGGTCTTGTAGTGGATCTACACAAGAAAGAAACAGATTGAAACACTCTCTTGCACTATAACAGTATGCATCCCCCTTCTTTGATTAAGTCTCTCCCTAGGAGCCAGCTCTTAAGGGTAAAAAGGATTGTCTCTGAGACAGGCCCTGTAGAGCAAAGATTGGCAGAAATGGATGACCGTTTCAAGGTTAGGGGTTATGCATCAATCTTAATACAAAAAGAAATTGAGGATGTGAGACAAATTCCCAGGCAAAATTTATTGGAATATAAAGAGGGTAAGAGAAAAAGAAATCTGATAGATTAATCTTTGTCAGCCAGTATTCAAAATTGAGCAATAGGATACGGAAAATAATTTCCAATCATTGGCACATATTAAAGACCTACAGCCCCGATGTACTGGAGATCAGAGAGCCACCTATGCCTGCCTTTAAAAGAGGCAGAAATCTGAAAGATTTATTGGTACATGCCGATATTTGTCCTTTGAAGACCTTAGTGCAAGGCTATATTGGCAAAAATAACTCTGGCTGTTTTCCATGCCTAGGTTGTTCCAACTGCAATAATATAATCAAGGGCCCTATATTTAGTCATCCTAGTACAGGTAAAAAATTGGACATCAGGGGACACTATACTTGCAACACTGACTTTGTGGTATATTACATCAAATGCCCATGTGGATTGGGCTACATTGGGGAGACCACCCACACAGTCCGTGAACGGATAATGCATAAAAGTAGTATAAGAACAAAAAAAATTGGATGCCCCAGTTGCCAATCATTTTTTTATCTGCAGGGCACAATTTAACTCAGTTGAGGTTTCAAATATTGGAACAGGTAGGACACCTTAGATGAGGGGGGGATAGAACCAAGAGGTTAAAAATAAGAAATTTACTTTTGGATTAGTAAATTGGATACCATGTTCCCTAAGGGGATGAATAGGGAACTTGAGTGGTGTCTATGCCTTTAAGGGGTTATGCCATGTTAACTGTGATGATTAATAGGATTCTGTATCACATAATTGTATTGTGCTCTAAAAAAAATATGTTTAATCTTGTTGATTAATTATTAGCTATATGTTGTTAGACTGATATTGATATGTTGTGATTGTAATTTTGCTAATGACCACTAGATGGCATCATTTCAGGTGTGCTACAGGTATGATGTATGGTGGGTGTGGTTTATAAGTGTATTTAAGCTGTATTAACTTTGGGTGTAACTATGCATGATTAAGGACTAAGTCCGAAACGTTGCAATTTTTTTGGTCTGGCTTTGATACTGTGCAGTTTGCACAAATAAATCTGTTGAAGATATTTTTGTGGTGCCACTTCTTGTTTTGTGATTGATGCTTATTTGGCTATTGTGCAGTACCTTTGAAGCTTGCACACCTTCCTGATCCCAGGTCCCGGAATTTTCTTTGGACTTTATACTATTAGGCAAACTAATCTATTTGGGAGGATTGCTTGCTTAATTATATAAAATTAAAAATTAGGTATCATAATCCAGCAGAAATATTAAGTATATATACATCAAGCTTGATTAGTTGGGTTTCAACATTTAGTTTGGGTATTTATATGTGATCAAGATATGTTACATTTTAGGATGTCTGTATTTTGTGGTACTGTTTTCCTTTTTGTTTTATATGTACAGGCTGTTACATATCAGAGATGTTATGTATAACATTACAGTACTCATATTGTTATGCTAAATAACTTAATAAAAATCTTTGATTTAAAAAAAACATTAAATGTAAAATAATTATTAATAATTTATTAGATACTGTAATATATATATATATATATATATATATATATATATATATATATATATATATATATATATTCTGTTGAATATTTAGAATTTTTTAGGTAAATCTATGATAATTATTTACATTGACACAGAGAAACAAAAAACAGTGCAGTAAAAAGTGGGCGTCATGGAGTTACAAGCTGTTACCATAGCAACATGCAGAGTGAGCAAACCAATGTAGTATTAATCCCAACATATATGTTGAAATGTTCAAAACTGCTTATATGTAGCGGTGGTGCAAACAAGCAAATAAATAAAGAGCAAGAGGCAAGAGTTCCAAGGATGGCTAGCAGGGTTAACTCTCAGCCTTGAATAACACTGGGGCCCACAACCGGTGGTATCAGCCCCTAATAGTGCAAATGCAAATTACCCTTTAAATACAGCAACAGATGGCAACATATATTACCAGTCTCCTTTGTCCGGTGTCCGTGGTCCAGCCCGGTTCATGTCACGCTGTGCAGGAATTCCGCTACGATCCCACCTGATGTGTGTCTCACTCCAACTCTGCTCAGCTTGTTTCCAGAATACGCTGCGTGGCTCCTCCTCCGAACCTGACGTAGTGTTAAAGACAGCCCTAGCTTGCTGTGGACTAGAATGCAGGAATGGAGTCCCAGTACTCCATGAGTAATAACGAAAAAAAGTTCCCAAGGCGTCCCAACAAGAAAGAAAGGGAGTGCTGTATAAAATGATCAAAAAACTTTATTGGATAATATTAAAAAAAACTCCAAAAAATGGCAGACTCCATGTAGAAATGAGAGCTATCATTAAAACGTCTGACCGGTTTCAGCCATGCAGGCTGTAGGCATAGATATAGAGCATGTTAACAGGTGTAGCTTATTTAAAGCCCTTAACCCCTCCCTTGGGAGGTGCATTAAAACAAATGCTCACATAAGTTCACCCTTAGTGACAACGCTCAATATATATGCAATTCAAACAAGAGCTATAGTTGATATTAGCTTATCAGTTTATATATATAACTACAGTATTATATATAGAGAGAAGAAATTGAGGAATATGATATGTAATAGATACATATATTGATCAAGGGCACAGAAAGTAATTAAATATCAATTTAAAAGTATATGAATACTTAATATTAATTATACTATTAGAAAATATTCCATAAATACCTATTGGATATGCTATGAATACATATTAAATATGAGTACAGGTTAGACTAGATATGGCTTAATGGACCTTGGAAATTAGAAGATGTACAAAAAAATAGCTAAAAAAAAAAAACCTGAATCCGGTGGACAAATCAGTGTTGCCAATAGTTGATAATATCAAATTCTGAGTTGAATCCCACAAGTAGCAGGCAACCAAGCTTATAGATCCAGTATATCTCCTGCTTGGAGAGTATACGGAATTTATCACCACCTCTTGGGGGTTTGACAATCTGCTCGATTGTCTGCCATCTGAAGGACCTAACATTATCTAAACCTCCAGAAAATGTTTAGATAGTGCTGACACTGCTCTCTCATGAGAAATATGGGACAGGTGTTCTTTAATACGTGTCCCTACCTCCCTAGTCATTCTTCCTACATATTGTCGACAACACAAAGTACACTCAATTAGGTACACTACGTATTTGCTGCCACATTTGACACATCCTTTAGTTTAAAATATTTCTGTACTGGTGGCTGAGGAAAATGTAGTGGCTATTTTAATATGGTCATGAACCACATGACCATTTATCACATTTAAAGGTGCCTTTAAAATGTAACCATGAGCTCCTACATTCCTCACCTTTAAGTAAACTAGGAGACAATAAATTTCCTAGAGTCAAATTTCTTTTGTACACAGTTGCAACCATCATTAATCACCTTTCGTAGGATTTTATCTCCACACAAGATGGGAATGTTTTTTCTAATGATGTTGCATACCTGGTGATACTGTTTTGAGTAGGCCGTCACTAGCATAGGTTTATTGCGAGCCTTAGGTGTCCCTTTAACAACTTTGTCTGAGAAAATAGTTGAGACCTATCCATCTGATCAACCTCAGAACGTGCCCTGTTGATTACTTTCTCTGGGTAATTCCTTTTCAACATTCATCTGCTAAGATCTTCACTCTTTCTAAGGTAGTCCTGTCTCTGGAAATGGTTGTGTTTAATTCGCATAAATTGACTTTTCGCTATTCCCTTAAACACATGTTGGGGTGGCTGCTTTTGGCGTGCAGTAGGGTGTTCCCAGAGATAGGCTTACGATAGAGGTATGAAATCATTATATTGGAATCAGTATCGCCAGTCAAAGTTACATCCAAATAATTTATGGGTTTTTTGTGCCACTCAAAGGTGAACTTCAAGCCCACTTCATTATTGTTCAAGTAGTCAAACAGTTCCTTTGCTTGTGTCTCTCCTGAAAACCAGATGATCAAAAGATCATCAATAAATCTTATATATTTAATGATATATCCAGAAAACATATTTCCATCTCCATAGACGTGAAACCGCTCCCACCACCCCATGAAGAGGTTGGCGTAGGAGGGGGCACATTTCGCCCCCATCGCGGTTCCACGCCTTTGGAGATAGAATACCTCTAAAAATTTGAAAAAAATGTGTTGTAATAGAAATTTGATGACTCTTATCAAGAAATGTCTATGCTCAGGATCAAGATCAATACACATGTCCAAAAAGAATTCTACAGCTTGGAGTCCATATTTGTGTGGTATGGAAGAATATAGTGCCACTACATCGATAGTTATCCAACTATAATTTGGCTCCCATCTTGTTTGTTCTAATTTGGATAGAGTAGGTGCTGTGTCACGTACATAACTCTGCAGGTTTTGTACTAACGGTTGTAAAAAAGTTGTCAACCCATTTAGATATATAGGAACGAACCAATTCCTGCCACTATTGGTCTGCCTTGTACATTGTAAAGACTTTTATGGACTTTAGGAAAATGGTGGAAGATGGGCATCACAGGGTTTTCAACCAGCAAGCAATCAAAAGTGTGCTTATCTATGATGCCCATCTCTAGCCCATTTAGTGTGACTAAATGTAATGGTAGGGTCCCTTGTCAGAGAAGAATAGGCTTCAGAATCTCCCAACTGTCTTAGGGCCTCTAAAGTATATGTGTCCCTATGCAACACCACTATACTCCCACCCTTATCCAATTGTCTAATGACAATGTGGTTGTTATGCTGAAGATGTTTAATGGCCTCTCTTTCTCTTCTAGTAAGATTAGATATATGTTTATTTTGAGAGTGGGAAAGTGTTGTGAGGTCCTCCATAACCCTTTTGTGGAAAACTTCCAGGCTTTTACCTCTAACTTGTTGAGGATAAAAGTTAGATGTAGACTTCAATTTGTGTGTTTTGGTTTGATCTAACATTTGATAACCTGCTTCTAAGCCTGATAAATACTCCAGACTAGTAAGGGCACATATATCGGTGAATGTCATTCTGTCATAGTCAATGAAATTTGTGTCACAAACAACGTTAGAAATGGTATTAGTTTCAGATTCTGGGAAGAACTTTCTGAGTGTCTCACAAGACTATTGACATCCAGAATGGTCTGGAATAAGTCAAAATTCAGTGAGGGAACAAACCCAAGACCATAACTCAAAACCTTCCTCTCGAGTTCAGTGAGGTTATAAGATGAAAGATTAATCACAGTGTTGTGCATTATTGGTACCTGTGTTTTGGAGTTTCTCTGTTCTCCCTCACCGGGTATCTCTGTTGTTGGAAGTCTAGTGTTTTGCATTTCTGTGTATTGCCCCGCCACACTCCCCTGGGTCATTTCGGGGCCCACTGAAAAACCAGGTGACTTACTTCCATACTATTACTTCCCTCTTGTGGGTTAGGGGTCACTGGGTAATGGGAACCACCGCGTCTTTGGTGCCTACCCCGTATAAGGATGGCTCCACTGTTTTTTAATCTTTAAAAATACCTTTCTGTGGTATATCACCCTCCAAATTTTCTACTACACAGGTTTGGGTAGATATTGCCTACTCAAACCAGTATCACCAGGTATGCAACATCATTAGAAAAAACATTCCCATCTTGCGTGGAGATAAAATCCTATGAAAGGTGATTAATGATGGTTGCAACTTTGTGTACAAAAGAAATTTGACTCTATGAAATGTATTGTCTCCTACTTTACTTTAAAGTGAGGAACGTAGGAGCTCATGGTTACATTTTAAAGTCACCATGTGGTTCATGTGACCATATTAAAATAGCCACTACATTTTCCTCAGCCACCAGTACAGAAATATTTTAAACTAAATGATGTGTCAAATGTGGCAGTTATACGTAGTGTACCTAATTGAGTGTACTTCATGTTCTTGACAATATGTAGGAAGAATGACTAGGGAGGTAGGGACACGTATTAAAGAACACCTGTCCCATATCTCTCATGAGAGAGCAGTGCCAGCACTATCTAAACATTTTCTGGAGGTTCATAATGGAGATGTTGGGTCCTTCAGGTGGCAGGCAATCAAGCAGATTGTCAAACCCCCAAGAGGTGGTGACAAATTCCGCATACTCTCCAGGCAGAAGATATACTGGATCTATAAGCTCAGTTGCCTGCTACCTGTGAGATGCAATTCAGAATTTGATATTATCAACTATTGGCAACAGTGATTTGTAAGAGGATTGTCCCCCGGATTCTTTGGAATTTTTTTTAGCTATTTTTTGTACATCTTCTAATTTCCAAGGTCCATTAAGCCATATATAGTCTAACCTGTACTCGTATTTAATAGGTATTCATAGCATATCAAATAGGTATTTATGGCATATTTTCTAATAGTATCATTTATATTAAGTAATCATATATGTTTAAATTGATATTTAATTACTTTCTGTGCCCTTGATCAATATATGTATCCATTACATATCATATTCCTCAATTTCTTCTCTCTATATATAATACTGTAGTAATATATATAAACTGATAAGCTAATATCAACTATAGCTCTTGTTTGAATTGCATATATACTGAGCGTTTTCACTAAGGGTGAACTTATGTGAGCATTTGTTTTTATGCACCTCCCAAGGGAGGGGTTAAGGGCTTTAAATAAGCTACACCTGTTAACATGCTCTATGTCTATGACTACAGCCTGCATGGCTGAAACCGGTCAGACATTTTAATGATAGCTCTCAATTCTACACGGAGTCTGCCATTTTTTGGAGTTTTTTTAATATTATCCAATAAAGTTTTTTGATCATTTTGGGAACTTTTTTTCATTTTTACTCATGGAGTACTGGGACTTCATTCCTACATTCTAGTCTGCAGCAAGCTAGGGCTATCTTTTACACTATGTCAGGTTCGGAGGAGGAGTCACGGGGCGTATTCTGGAGACAAGTTGATCAGATTTGGAGTTAGAGACACATCAGGTGGGATCATAGCGGAATTCCTGCATAGTGTGACACAAACCGGACTGGGTCCATGGACACCAGACAAAGGAGACTGCACTATTATGGGCTGATACCACCGGTTGTGGGCCCCAGTGTTATTCAAGGCTGAGAGTTAACCCTGCTAGCCATACCTATGAACTCTTGCTTCTTGCACTTTACTTATTTGCTTGTTTGCACCAACACTACATATAAGCAGCTTTGAACATTTCAACATATATGTTGGGATTAATACTACATTGGTTTGCTCACTTTGCATGTTGCTATGGTAACGGCTTGTAACTCCATGACGCCCACTATTTACTGCACTGTTTTTTGTTTCTCTGTGTCATTGTATTTCTACTATCCCCTGAACATGACATCTAGTTTTGGCAGTTAAAAGCCTTTTGTTTAGGGGGCGGAGTCTAGCCACGCTAGGAGATGGCAGCTTGCTAGAAGGGCTCCTGTCTTCTAGACCGAAAGAAAGCTTAACTTGATGGCATAAATCCCTAATTTCTTATCCCCTCGACTTTTAAAGATCCCTCCTCACGATAGACTCCTGCTCCTGATCTAATTATTCGAACGAGAAGATGAGAGCTCTGGCTGTGGCCTAGGTGCGCAAGGCTTAAGGCGCTCTGGTGGGAGTCGATTTCACAGCAGCCGCTGCAAGATAGAGGAGTGTTAAGACCTGGCTGAGGGTTTACTCGCTGACCGCATTGCTCAGATACAAACACCGGGAGATACGGAGGTGATTCACAGCAACCGCGAGTACTCAGACTGTATAAGGTGAGACTGACACACTCACACGTGAGCTCCTGGAGCGCTTCCCTGTTGCAGCGGTCTGAGGGGCAGAGGAGCACTTGTACAGCCTCTCTTGTGGGCTAAGACATAGCTAAGCTGCATGCATAAACCCAGGACTGTACGCTTTCAGTTGGATTTAAAGAACAATCCCCTGACGTCACATTATTTTTATTAGCTACGGCACAAGTTAGAGGGAAAAATAACATTCCAATATCACAGTGAAAAGGACCCCAATTCAGCTCCCTAATTGCGCTTCTGAAAAGGGTGCAATAGGCAGGGAAAGATCTGATCCTGCTTGGGCCTGCCTTTTTTACCTCCTCCATACTCAGCTCAGCACAACCAATAACGCTTTATATCACTATATTTCACTGGGTTGAGAGCCTGTGTCAGCTTTATTCACAACCATAAGGACAGCTAATAGATTACTCTGTTGGCTTTAATAACTATAGTCAGAGGTCTTTAACCCTAATCTCATCAATTCGCCTTCCTAACAAACTGCATTCCAGCTCCCTCATTACAATCAGTGAGACACACACAGTAGTTTCAGGGCTACAACACGTAAAACTGGGGGATGCCTTGCAAGAGGCAGACTAAAGGAGACAAAACACCTTCCTCTAAGATCCTTAATCAGTACCTGGTGCCCAAGGATTCACTCACCCTAAACAGAGAAGATAATACGGACTCAACGGCCTCTAAAGCAGTGTCTAATGACATGGCTGCACCAGACTTAAGCTCCTTTATAACAAAAAAAGACTTGTCCCATTTGTCTTCCAAGGATGACATTAAAGTTGTGCTCCATGAAATGAGGACTCTTTTTGGAGATCTACGAAAAGACCTGGGAGCAATGGAGAAAAGAGTTGTTGCATTGGAAACAAATCACATGGCTTTAACTACTGAAGTTCAAAATAACACAGCGGGAATCCAGTAAATAGATAACAGGGTATATCAGCTCTCTGAAAAGCTAGAGGACCTAGAAAATAGGACTCGCCGGAATAATCTTAGAATCAGGGGAGTTGCTGAGACCATTTTCCCCCCAGCTATAGAGGGGTACCTTCAGGCCCTATTTAGAATAATTAAAGATAATCCCGCTGGCGAAGATATCCAGATAGAGAGGGCTCACAGAGCCCTGAGACCTAGACCTCCTCCTAAAGCCCCGTCACGAGACATAATTGTTAAATTTCTTAAATACAAAGATAAAGAAGATCTTCTGAGATGTGCGAGAACAAAACAACCAATTATGCATGCAGGAGAGGAAATACAGCTATACACAGACCTATCCCCCACCACTCTCCAGAAGAGAAGAGAACTGTCCATCGTCACCAACATTTTGAAACTGCACAAGATACAATACAGATGGGGATTCCCGGTCTCGTTAATAGCCACAGCCAATAATAAAACAGCTATTTATCGCCCTGGGGCAGACCTCAACCTATTCTACAAGGAACTCTCAATCCCAGATTCTCCTGAAGGAAGTGCCTCTTTGTCTGGCGACAACATCCGGGCCTCTTCATCATCCTCAAGGGCCTCCTCAACCCCTGGCTGACTCTTTTCATCCACCTTAATGAGGCTGCCTAAGTTTAGAACATAAATCTGAGAGTTTGCTTCCTCTACATAGAGCAGACGACGGGCGACCTGGCCTGTTGCTGCTCTGAACTCATCTTGTTACCACACCAGACTCTTGGACACAGGGAGGTGGAGGGAGTTGAACTATACTTACTTTCCCCTACACACCATGATGTATCCTTTTTTTTTTGGAGCTCTAATCCTTGAGCCTATAGCAGTCACTAGAACTGATCTGATCTCAGGCTCTTTCTAACTGTATCACACTGATATTGTAAAATGTTTTGATTTTTACCTTATGTGCATTTTTCTCCCTTATTCATGTTCTCTGCTATGAAGAAGGGGTAAGAAGAGTTTATGTTCAGTAGAATAATAATACAGTTATTTGAGGTTTATCATTGTTAGAGAAGTTGTTGATATTGCTTTGTTGGTTTATTGTTTATGCATCTGCCAATACAGGTTATCCTACTCACACTCCCTTAGCGCTTGGTGCAAAACCAATGCTCTCTTCCCCTCATTATTTGTAAATCCCCATAGATTGGTAGAGTAACCTCTTCACCTATACAATATCCCAGACTTCTAACAATTAGCGCCTCACCCCCTCTTCTAACATACCAGATACAAGAGTACCTTAGCACAGCGGCCCCTGGAGGGGACCCCTCAATCCGAACTTAAATAATGCTAAGACGCACATACTCTATACCTAAGATGCCTTTAGGAACACGAAAAACCACATAGCGCAAGCTGGGTATACCTTGTAGCCTTTCTCCCTCCCCTCCCCCCCCTCACCACTCACCCTTTCCCATTTGTGCCATCAATAAAAACGCTCTTTATACTACACCCTTTACACATTTGGTTGTGAAGACACTACCCCATTTTTGCTACCCTTTCACAAGACAAGGGTGCTTGCTCCTCTCTTGGAGCTCTACCTTTCTGTCCCCTCTATTCCTCTTGGTTATCCTCCTCTCTACGCTCTCTAAGACTTTCTTCAGTTCTTCTCTGTTTCTGCGCTTCTCTTTATTATATGCTTTTCTACTTTTCTGATCCTACTTGCACTTCCTTCTTTTCTTTTTGTTTTCCCCCTTTCCTTTTTTTTTTTTTCTCCTCTTCTCTCTCTCCCTCCCCCCCCCCCCCATGATGCAGCACAGTAGATTTGGTGACCACTCTCTCAGGCTAACCTCTATAAATGCAAAGGGCCTCAACAGTACGGGCAAACGCTCGATTGCTCTCTGTGAACTAAACAAATTGAAAAGCCAAATTATTCTAATACAGGAAACCCACTTTCAAAGGGGGAGAGAACAGCACTGGGCCCCTAAGCACTTTCCCATTTCTATCTTCGCCTCTGGTCCTGATAAAAAAAAAGTGGAGTGGGGATTCTCATTCATAAAACACTCCCCATACAAATTACTCACTTAACCAAAGACCCAAAAGGACGTTTCATATTCTTAGTGGGCACTCTACACGGCCAACCCCTTACTATCTTAAATGTATATGCACCTAACACTACCCAGGATAAATTCCGTAAACACGTACTAAACCTCTTATTAGATAACGCTAAGGGTGTGGTTTTTCTGGCCAGTGATCTTAATCTCAGCATTAACCCACTAGTGGACACCTCAAGGGGAACCTCGAGTGTACCTAGCTCAGTCCTTAAGAAAACCAGATCAGCTTTAACTGCACATGCCCTACATGATGTTTGGAGAATTCTACACCCTAATGACAGAGACTATACCTTTTTTTCAGCACCCCACAATAGTTACTCTAGAATTGACTATGTCATGACTGACTCTCATGGACTGTCCCTTATCTCTCAATGTGAAATTGGTAACATCACGTGGTCCGACCACGCTCCTGTTACCTGCTCCATTCTTTGGCCTGACCTCCCAGTTTTAAGTAAAAGCTGGAGACTCGATGAATCCCTTTTAGAAGACCCGCTTATCCTGGGGGAAGTAGAGAGGGCCCTTTCTGAATACTTTTCACTCAATGCAAACACATCATCTTCCCCTACATTGGAGTGGGAAACACATAAATCGGTGATTCGAGGAGTATTCATAAAACATAGTATTAGACTGTCAAAACAAGCCAAAACTTATCACACAAATTTACTGTAAAAAGGAGCTGTTGTCCGCAAGAGCAGAACTCAAACAATACCTTATAAAACAACATCAGCGAACGGCCTTATGCCTTAAGCAATATTTCTTTGAGGGTGGGAACAAACCAGGTAGAGTGCTCACAAGAACCCTTCGGAGGAGACAATTGGCCTCATATATTCAAGCCCTACACACCACAGATGGTAAAGTAGTTCACAATAGTAAATTGATAGCCTCTACTTTCAGGGACTATTACATGACTTTGTATAACATAGACAAAGCCACCCCTCCATCCCTACCTGTAGTAGAAACTAACCTCAGAGAACATCTGGATAAATATTTCTATAATCTTAACCTCCCCACTTTGACTGACAGTGATAGAGAGAGTCTTGCATCCACTATCACTCTAGAGGAACTTCAGCAGGCTTTAAAAGATACCCCAGCAGGCAAATGTCCAGGACCAGATGGATTTACTCCAAATTATTATAAGATATTTAGCAATCAGCTGTCCCCTCATATGCTACAACTATTCAACAATTTACGTACCGCCCCAGTCCTATCTAAGTCTCTCCTGGAGGCCCACATAACCATTATTCCTAAGCCCGGTAAGACAGCCACCCGACCTGAAAATTTTAGACCTATATCCCTCATTAATTCGGATGTGAAACTGTTGGCTAAGGTCCTAGCTAACAGACTGAACAAACTTCTGCCTAGATTGATAGCTACCGACCAAGTGGGTTTTGTCCCGGGAAGAGAGGCCCGGGATAACACCATAAAAATTATTCATCTTATGAACTATGCAAAAGCGACTAATACACCCCTGGTCCTCTTGGCGACCGATGCGGAGAAGGCCTTCGACCGGGTTCGATGGTCTTTTCTGCAAAGGTCTATGCTGGAAATGGGCTTCCCCGAGCCCTTTCTGAATATGACAATGGCGCTGTACTCCAAACCCAATGCTAAAATTAGAACTAACGGGGTCCTCTCTGACTCGTTTGACATATGAAACGGCACTAGGCAGGGGTGTCCCCTTTCCCCCCTCCTCTTTGCCATCTCCTAGGAGGTTCTGGCTCAGAGGATTAGAAATAACATCGAGATTAAGGGCATGACGATAGGGGAGCAAGAGCATAAACAAGCTCTCTATGCAGATGATGCGTTGTTTATGCTAACAAAGGCCGACACCTCTATACCTGCGTTACTCACAGAGTTGAGTGATTATGGTAAGATCTCTAATTTTCAACTGAACCTTTCCAAATCTGAGCTCCTCAATATCAATTCTAATCCAAGCTCCATAAACCATCTGAGTAGATCTTACAACATCCCCATCGCTCGCCACAAACTAAAATACTTAGGTATCTTTCTTTCCACCAACACACCCGACCTAATTAAACTAAATTATAATGCTTTAAAAGATGACATTGTCCGAGACCTATCGTCTTGGAAAAGCAAAAAGTTATCATGGCTTGGGAGAATTGGAGTGCTTAAAATGAACATCTTGCCCCGCATTTTGTATCTTCTCCAAGCTCTCCCCATTTCACTCCCCGAAGGGTATATTCCACAATTACAAAAAACATTTGAACAGTATATATGGGATGGGGCCAGACCCAGAATCCCTAGGAAAACTATGTATTTATCAAGAGACGAGGGGGGATTGGGAGTGCCTTGTTTGGAAAGATACAAACAAGTAATTTCGCTACAACATATGGTGGAATGGGCCCACAACTCTAAGGACAAAACATGGATTAATATTGATAGACAAATACTCAAATTAAACAACATTGCTACACTAGGGTGGACGACACATCAACTCAGACCCAAATTAATTAATAACTACCTTATCACAGCTAATGTTCTGACAGACTGGGATAGGACACTGGCCACGACTATTCACATATCTTCTAGAAATGCCCCCCTTACACCTATCATAGAACATGCTGCCCTCCCATTTTGTAAACTAGGATTTACAAAACTGCAACCATACAGCCTCCGCACGGGCACGATATCATTTGTCACAATAGATGGGAAGTTTAAAACACATTCTGACATGATGGAGGCACACGGGGAGATTTTCTCCTCATGGCTTCATTATCATCAATTGTTACATTTTATAACTCATCACAAACATAAAGGAGACTTGGGTAGGAAAATGACACCCTTTGAGGAGCTTTGCGTTTCGCACGAAAGCCCGACTCACTTGATCTCTAAAATTTACAAAATTTTAAGCAGACCTGACGCATTGAACCTCCCCTCCTACACGTACTCATGGAAGAAAGAATTAAATTATAACTTAGAGGAGGAGTCCTGGCACCACACTTTCCGAATGACCAAAAAATCATCTGTCTCGGCAGTGATACAAGAAATCCACATAAAACTCCTGTGTTGATGGTATCTAACCCCGTCCCTTCTACACAAGTTATACCCCTCACTTAATAACACCTGCTGGAGGGGATGTGTAGAGGAGGGTACGCTCCTCCATATTTGGTGGGCTTGCCCCAGGCTTGGGGAATTCTGGTGAGTGGTCATGTCTGAAATGTCGGAGATATTGGGAACACAGGTTCCTCATGCCCCTACCACATTGCTGTTCCTCTCTTTTCCAAAGTTGTCTGGCGAAGGTAAACACCCTCTCCTACTACTTATGCTCACTGCAGCTAAGAAGCTAATACCAAAGCTATGGAAGACCCAGATTATCCCTACATTAGAGGACTGGAGAGCGGCCGTTGCGGACCTCCTTTCCTTGGAGAGATATCACTATCTAAAAACACACCACCTAGAGGTCCACGAAATGATGTTGGCCTTGTGGAGTAGACAGATTTGATCTGGATTCTGAGATGTTGTGCTTTCCAAGAGGAACTGACATTATGTTCCATCTACCCCCCAACCCCCCTTCCCCCCCCTTTTTTTTTCTTTTCTCTCTTCTCTTCTTCCTCTTGCTCTTTACCCTTTTCTCCATTTTCTTTCTCTAGCTGAGAGTTGTTCCCCTCAGTTTTACCTGTTGTATTAATGGTTGGTTTATAAGTATGTTTAAACTTTATTGAAAAATGTGTGCAATACGAGAGAGACTGACATAACCTGTTATCCCATCTTTGGAATATACTCTTTTCTCTTGTCATTTAGATCTCATACAGCAAAGATAACTGTGAATGTATATGTAAACACAGGGTAATTTCATGACCAATGGGCTTGTATAATTCTCACTTTGTTTCAGCCCCTGTACTCTAAAACTTGACCTGTATATTCTTTGTTGTCTCTTTTGAATATCTCAATAAAAATTTTAAATAAAAAAAAAGCCTTTTGTTTAAAGGAACAGTCTACACCAGAATTTTTATTGTTTTAAAAGATAGATAATCCCTTTATTACCCATTTCCCAGTTTTGCATAACCAACACAGTTATAATAATATACTTTTAACCTCTGTGATTATCTTGTATCTAAGCCTCTGCAAACTGCCCCTTTTTTCAGTTCTTTTGACAGACTTGCAGTCTAGCCAATCAGTGCCTGCTCCCAGATTACTTCACGTGCACGAGCACAGTGTTATCTATATGAAATATGGGAACTAACACCCTCTAGTGGTGAAAAACTGTTAAAATGCAATCTGAAAGAGGTGGGCTTCAAGGTCTAAGAAATTAGCATATGAACCTCCTAGGTTAAGCTTTCAGCTAAGAATACCAAGAGAACAAAGCAAAATTGGTGATAAAAGTAAATTGGAAAATTGTTTAAAATTACATGCTCTATCTGAATCATGAAAGTTTATTTTGGCCTAGAGTGTCCCTTTAAATAAGACCACCCTATATATTATTATATATAAAGAAAAAACATTTTTTGCTATTGGTGTGCATTTTTCATTATTTATGGACATTATTCGGAGCTTGATAAATATGCCCCGATTAATGATGGTTGCAACTTTGTATACAAAAGAAATTTATTGTCTCCTAGTTTACTTAAAGGTGAGGAACGTAGGAGCTCATGGTTACATTTTAAAGGCACCTTTAAATGTGGTAAACGGTCATGTGGTTCATGTGACCATATTAAAATAGCCACTACATTTTCCTCAGCCACCAGTACAGAAATATTTTAAACTAAAGGAGGTTTCAAATTTGGCAGTAAATACGTAGTGCACCTAATTGAGTGTACTTTGTGTTGTCAACAATATGTAAGAAGAACGACTAGGGAAGTAGGGACACATATTAAAGAACACCTGTCCCATATTTCTCATGAGAGAACAGTGTCAGCACTATCTAAACATGTTCTGGAGGTTCATAATGGAGATGTTGGGTCCTTCAGGTGGCAGGAAATCGAGCAGATTGTCAAACCCCCAAGAGGTGGTGACAAATTCTGTATACTCTCCAAGCAGGAGATATACTGGATCTATAAGCTTGGTTACCTGCTACCTGTGGGATTCAACTCAGCTATTAGCTATTTTTTGTACATCTTCTAATTTCCCAGGTCCATTAAGCCATATATAGTCTAACCTGTACTCATATTTAATAGGTATTCATAGCATTTCCAATAGGTATTTATGGCATATTTTCTAATAGTATCATTATTATTAAGTATTCATATACGTTTAAATTGATATTTTATTACTTTCTGTACCCTTGATCAATACATGTATCCATTACATATAATATTCCTCAATTTCTGCTCTATATATATAATACTATAATAATATATATAAACTGATAAGCTAATATCAACTATAGCTCTTGTTTGAATTGCACATATATTGAGCGTTGTCACTAAGGGTGAACTTATGTGAGCATTTGTTTTTATGCACCTCCCAAGGGAGGGGTTAAGGGCTTTATATAATTTTTCTTTATACAGCACTCCCTTTCTTTCTTGCTGGGATGCCTTGGGAACTTTTTTTTGTAATTATTTACATTATTTAATAAATACATAATGCACCTTAATATAATTCATGTTGGGTTAGCGCATATGAAGATTTAGTATAGTCCTGTTGAATTTGTGCACATAAACCCTACATGAGTAGGCTAATTCTTAACTTGACATGAGCTATATTAAAGTGTGTTATGTATTTAATAAATATAAAATATTGAAAAATATTAATGTAAACAATTATTATAAATTAATGAAAAATTCTAAATTTTCCATGGAATCTATTTATTATTATATGTATATATATATATATATATATATATATATATATATATATATATATATATATATATATATATATATATTTCAGTAACTATAAAAATTATTAATAATTATTAATATATTATTAATTTTTTATATTTAATATTCACATAACATGCATTAAGATAACTAATTCTTCATGAGCACTAGCTCAACACTGCATTACACCTAAAGCCCGAAACCCAAAGGACTTTATGCATATTACATTCCAATGTTCTTCACATAGAACAAAAAGTATTATTAAGCATATATATATATATATATATATATATATATATATATATATATATATATATATATATATATATAAAGCAAGGGGAGTAGAAACTGTGCCCAATGAGGAAGAAAGGAAGGCGGGAAAAAAGGACAAAAGAAAAACAGAAAGGGAAAAAAAGTGAAAAAAGAGGGCTCAAAATGATGCTGGTTAACTGTACATTTCACATGGTTCACATGGTTTAACCTCAATCGCATGAGTTTTATGGTTTGCCTGGATGGGATCTTATCCATACTGTTATAAAGCTGCTGATGTTTTCAAAGCATTCCTATAGTTATTCAAGTCTAGAGGTGGGGAATCTGTATCAATCCAAAATAGTGTACAAAAAATCCAGTGGCAGTTAAAATACTTAATATATTTATTGGAAAAGAAAAAATGTATAAACTTCATATTTTCTAATAATCAGTGTTATTGGTTGATATTTAGGGCTAAATTTAAAGTGTTCACTTTGCACTTTGGGCTAAATAAAAAGATTCCACTTGTTGGTAGTCCCAAACTTCCAGTTTTATTATGGTCCTAAGGTTTATATTAAATATATCTCAATGTATTTTTAAAAAGGATACAATCAATTTCGGGGAGTGTAGAAAAAGACTTACCATACCAAAAATGGAAAAGGCAAAGTGCAGCTCTGGTGTCCGCTGATCTCTGTGGCAACTGCGATACCGGAACTGATGAACTCGGCCCTTATGTGTCTATCTATAAGAATATATACAGGTATAGTTAAATACAGATTTATCGAGGAATATATATTTAATAATAAAAATACAATTTTACATTATGTGAAGAACATTAGAATGTTAAATATTTACAGTAAATAAACATTTAAACAAATTATTAAATAGTATTATTGTATTATTTAGACAGATTTATATATATGCTCTACACATTTAAACAAGAGAAGCAGACTGTATTCTTCTTACAAATAAAGGATTGTCTACTCATTTTATTTGACCCCATGTCTGCTTTGATTAGAGTATCCCTTTGGTTATGTGCCCTTCTATAGGCTAGCATAGGGGGCTGTTGAAATTCTATTAACTCTGAATTACAAATGCGAAGTATAGACCAAAGTTTGCAAATAATATTATGTATTTTCTTACTTAATATATGATAATCACTAGCGAAAATCATCCTTTTTTCTACAGATTTATCTTTCTTTTCCTTTTGTTTTATTATTTTGTAATAATTCTCATCTAGTGATTATCATGACTTCAGAAATGTCTTTATTAATAAAATTGGGGTCATATCCCCTTTTAATCAATGCTTGACCCATTTCTTGTAGTCTACTTTTTGCCATCTTATCATCTGAGACTATACATCTTTTTCCAGTTATGCTGCATCACTTTCAAGTTATTTAGCATATGAGTAATATGTCCCTTTAAGGTAGCATGTTAAATAAAACAATTGCTGTCAAATTAACATTATCTATACTTTAAACAATTGCTTTCAAATTAATATTATCTATACTTATGTATTTAATTCATCCAAAATCTGTTTAATAAAATAGTTCTAAAGCTTTATTTTTTTTCTAAATTTGTTATTGGTAAAGACAAACTAATAAAAAAGCAGACCTTTTCATAATAAAATTCATAGAAGTCTTTTTTCCATTAAGTGTTTCCATTGCACTGATATTGATTTTACCCAATATCCCAGGTAAAATATCTATAACTTGTGGCAAATGGACTTTAATACAGAAATGACATTGTCACAACTAGTTATATCACTTTTACCTTTCAAGGTCAATATTACACCATAAAAAGAAACTAATATCAATTTGCAACAGTCAACCGCTGTGCATCAGTCATATATGTGGTCTACATTGACTGACTTGTAAAATAAAGGGTTCCTTTATATGATACATAAAAGCTAAACAGTAATATTAGATTACAAATAAACTAAAATGAAATTAATGCATATTTGTCCAGAACGTGGAGCTGATGGTATGTTCTTATGGTTATGATAGAATAATAATGCTGAATCAGATAAAGGTAATATGTGATTATAGACGTTGAGTTAAAATTTAACAAATGCTAATGACAGTACCCATTTGTTAGTACTCTTAGAAATTGCCACAATTGATTGTCTAAGCTCCTCTGTGCAAACAATTAATCAAGCCCAATGTTCAATAAATGTTAGGAAAACTGGTATAGTTGATATTTGTAATGAAAATATTATAAAATATCAGTAATAATTAGTAGCAATTCACCACAGCCAAAATGTTTCTAGAATTAAGCTACCCTGTTCATAATACCTAATACAGTATTAGTTCAGAATGTTCCCCTATGCCTAGTGTGCCTTTAATAAACTTCAGCAATTTTTTATCATAAATCATTTATAAATTGTATATAACTCTACAAAAGTTTTTTCCCCCCCAAAAAAGTGTATATTCTTAAGGTATACAGCAAGATTATATGCGACTTTCTACATTGGTAGTTTCATATTGAGCAGAATTATGATGATGTCATTCCTCCTTGTGAAACATGTTGCTTAATTCTTTTCTGTGTAGTGTGATAGGAGCGCCTAAAGGTGGATTCCTGCTGCTAAAAAAGTTCTTCCCTCAAAAAGAATTAAATTGTGGATAAGAGGAAAAAATGGGGTTTATTTAGAAGCGCTAATAAAAGCTTGGAAATGATGATGCCAATCTAACTAATGTATTATATAATCTTGTTTATTTAAAAATTCTTATAACACATAAAAACAACAGCAAATGCTATTCCTAATTAATACATTTTATATTATAGATTGGCATCATTATTTCCAAGCTTTTATTAGCGCTGCTAAATAAACCACATTTTTTCCGCTTAATTCTTTTCCACCAGATACATTTTTCTGTTCTTTCCCAAATTTGGGGCCAGATTATGATTAGAGTGCTAACAGTTATGCAAAAGCCAAAAGGGATTTATTCCGAGTGTTTGTACATGTCAGGTTTCTCTCTTGTATTTGAAGTTGAAAGTAAACTTGATTGCTTGAGTGTGATTGAAGTCAGGATAGCGAGACCTCAAAGCTCTGGTTAACTGTTTCGCAAAAAAAAAAAAAAATGCATTACAAAGTACAGTTACACTCATAGGGCTATATTTAACAAGCTCTGAATGGAGCTTGATGGCCCCTGTTTCTGGCGTGTCTTCAGACTCGCCAGAAACAGCATTTATGAAGCAGCGGTCACAAAGACCGCTGCTCCATAACCTGTCAGCCTGCTCTGAGCAGGTGGAGAGACATCGCCACAATACAACCCGATCGAGTACGAACGGGTTAATTGACACCCCCCTGCTGGAGGCCCATTGGCCGCGAGTCTGCAGGGGGCGGCGTTGCACCAGCAGCTCTTGTGAGCTGCTTGTGCAATCCTGAATACGGCTAGCGTATTGCTCGCCGTATTCAGCAATGTCTGGCGGACCTGATCTGCAGTGTTGGATCAGGTCTGCCAGAACTTGATAAATATGCCTCATTATAACACTATCTAATAAGAATCCTTCAAACTAAATTTTGCACAAAAAGGTTATAAGGGCTTTTATGCTAGTCAGGTTAGTCACATAAAGATTACAAACAAAAAGTTTACAAGGGTTAAAAGGTATATGTTAAATGACAAGGTGTTTGGCTGCAAAGGGCTATAATGTATAAATACATACATAAACATGTCTAAATATGTATATGCATGTGTGTGTGTGTATATATATATGTAGGTTAATAGAAGACAACACTCTCTGGGCTTGACAAAAGGTTTAGCAAGTGCATTTTATTCAGTGAAGTGTCAGGGAATACACCCCTTCATCAGACCGACATACATGATAAACAAACATTTATACCTTATTGGCCCCTCCCCCCTGTGAAAAAAATCCAAACTGGTAGCCATGGCATATGTATTAATTTAAATATATACAGTGCAAAAAATAGTCATAGACTTGTGGAAGTGGACACGATACATCACAAGATAAGAATAGCAGATAGAGATCATTAAACCAAAGAAAAAATCAATACATATTCCATAATAGCAGTGACATGGTGTACACATATCAATAGAAACCAAACAACACTTAAACCCTTATAAGCAAACAGATGTTGTAACTAATGTCTATTGCTAGGATGAACATAATTGTTTGATACATTGTAAGAGAGACTTAAAATATAGGTGTCAAATATCTCTGCACTGTATGGCAGGGTACATACTTCATCTGTAGCAAGCATATAGCTGGTAACTGTGCAGATTATCACTGAGATGTCAAGTGAATGCGCTCTAATTACACTAACAGTCAGGAGGGTAAGCGGCAGGGACGTGCGTCATCTCATAGCCCTCAAATGTCAAAACCAGTGGGCCCAATCTCACGTAGCCATCGGTGTACGCAAACCACAATGGGGTTCTCATTGGTTGAGAAGTACACACCTCCTGTCAGAATTCACTGCTGTTTGATTCATTGATCCTGTAAGCAGAAGTGCCGGTTTGGGCTAAGGCATAGTAGTGAATAATGTGTTAAATATATAATATAGCCTGAAAGCCAAATATATCAAACAAATGAATGTTGGTACTAGTCTGTGCATATATCTAGACAATACCATGTAGTAAAGAACTTAGGACAGGCGCAACCACTATATAAGATAAGTTGCTATGATGGCATATGGTGTAGAGTTATATGTTTGGAAGAAATATATGTAATCCTAACTAGTGTATATATAAATCCAAATGGTCTTTTATACTAGGGGACGATGACAAACTATATTATATCACTCATAAATTACTATGTAGCGTGTCAAATGAATATTCTTATGAAAATATATCAGTATTATCTATTGGCAGAGCATAATGTTTAGAAGTATACAAACAATGCATAGATAGAGTATTTACAATACATATATACAGAGAGCATTTCAGTTAGAGAAAACAATGCCAGTCCATGCCCATGTTCAATCTTTTTGGATGGATAGTATCCAATTTGTAGATCCACTGTGCCTCCCTTTGGAGCAGTAGTTTTTCCCTATCAGCCCCTCTATTCAATGGGGGATGTGGTCGATGAGCATGAAGCTTAGATCCTTCACAGTTTGTCCATGCTCCAGAAAGTGTCTGGCCACAGGTTGGTCTTGCCCTTGTCCAACGCAGTCTGTATAGCACTTCTACGGTTTTCCATATGCTTCTTGATGTTGTCAGGCATTTTTCCAATATAGAAAATGCCACAAATGCAACTTAAAGGGATATGAAACCCAAATGTTTTCTTTCATGATTCAGATAAAGCATGCAATTTTAAGCAACTTTCTAATTTACTCCTAATTATTTCTTCATTCTCTTAGTATGCTTTGTTGAAGGAGCAGCAATGGACTTTTGGTTGCTGACTGAACACATGGGTGAGCCAATGACAATCGGTATAAATATGCAGCCACCAATCAGCAGCTATAATCTAGGTTCTTTGCTGCTCCTGAACTTTCCTAGATTAACCTTTCAGAAAAGAATAACAAAAGAAGGAAGCAAGTTAAATATTAGAAGTAAATTGTAAAGTTGTTTAAAATGGTATGCTCTGGTATGCTCTGGAGGTTCCGGAGGAGGAGCTTAACGCAGGTGCTAAGCGTTTGGCACTCCAGTCCTACTGCTGCTGGTGGAGTTCTCCCGCGCCGAGCCTGGATGTTGGGCTAGCTAACTGGACAGCTTGCTACATCGCTACCGGAGCCTTGGCAGTGGAACAAACAACCCACTGCACTGACATGCTTTCAGCTTGTAAAGACTTGCTACTTATATTTTTTTCATAAACGCTATTGTGAGACAGTCTTTAAAGAAACCCTGCATTCATCTCTCCCTCCTCTCCCACCAGTGCTGCGTGAGAGGAGGTGAGTATTATACACATTATCTACCTATGCTGGGCTTATTTTTTACTATACCTATCTGAAAAGGACCGAACAGCAAGCCGAGGCAGACGTCTGCCGCTACCCTCTCCCTTCTCTTTTTCCTCAGAAGATCCTTGTAAGTGACTCCCCACCCCTCCTCGCCCCCTGCCCTCAGATCACATACCGCCAAAGCTGGACGAGATTACCTTCTCCTCTACAAGGACCAGACTTTGCGACACCGCCTGAAGATTCTTGGGGACTCTTCTTCCTATCCCTCCTTCCCCACCGGTGCTGCGCGGAAGGAGGAGAGCAGTGCAGTCTATCCTTACCCCCGGCTCCATCTGCGGCTGACTCTCCCCCTCTCCCACCGGTGCTGCGTGAGAGGGGGCGGGCACTGATTCGGACTCAGTAAGGCTGCGGTGGGACAGAACACAAGCGCTGCTGGTGTATTGGGACAGAGCCAACGAGTGGGGAAGCAGTTGATTGAAAAACCTGAATCCTCTACAAAGATGAATGGCGGCCTCTGCAAAAAAGACTCCCAGTAGCAGCCCATGACAAGCAGGTAGTAAGTAGTATTCAGCAACACTGTCTGTTAAATGGGCGAAAAATTGAGATAAAAGTTAATACCTCTGGATAACACCCAGGGGTAAAATTGTGGGGACACATTCTTCTTTGACCTGTTCAAAGGTGCAGAGGAACTCAGGCAAAAATAAGAAAAGACCACAAAAAGCTGAGGAAGAGACGAGGAAAGACCCAGAAGGGGAAGAGGGGGAAGAAGAAGAGAGAAGAGGAAAGGGAGGGGAAGAAGGGAAGAGAGTAAGGAAAGAGTGATATTATAGTTCAAAGTCTCTCTCTTCTCTGGGACATCTAGTTAAATATTTTTTGTTCTAGGGATTGACTCCCTAAACAGGTTGCATACTGTATATACTCTTTTTTTTTTTTTCTCTATGTGTGTGTTCTTATTAAGTATTGCTTCTTCATATATAGAATAGAAGAAGATAAGGAAAAAATTTCTAGAATATATTTCTGGTTTATCTCTTCTGGCTAAAAACTAATACTTGGAGTGTTATTATATAATCTACAGAAGATATCCTTAAACCTCTGAAAATATGTGGAGTAAACTATATTAATTATAGGGGCTAACCTTAAGGATTAAAAGAATGTTATATAGAAACTGCTCTTTCGTATAACTGTTCTTTTTCTTTCTTTTTTTTTTCTCTTTCTCTCCCTTTTTTTTCCTATGCTAAGAATGTTACTTTTCTAAAATACTGTCTTTCTCACAAAAAGAAAAAGAAACACTATCTAATTTGTTGAATTTTAATTGTGAGGGCTAGACGGGGAATCCCAAGTACTCTGTTGTTCTTTAATCTTCCTACCTTAGAGTTTAAGCTCTTAAAACAAAATATCTGCCCGTGACATTCTGTGGCTGTTAAATTGCAAAATTTTGCACTCCTACCCTCACTGGTCGATTTGAGAGCGTTTTTCACTCTCAACTAAATTCACATTCACTTCTGGTCCTGCACCACTTTTTCACGTATTTTCGCTTCAATCACTCCTTATTTTCTTTGTAATTTTTTGTTCACCGGCACATGGATAAATTCCTTCAGGTTTCACCCGAGATTCTCTCTCCAGCCATGGCAGCGAGGCAGAGGGACAGAAAAATGAAAGGCAATCAAGAGACAGTCATGGATACACAATCAGCTCTATTAAACATGTCAGTAGTTCAAGAACCTACTAATATTCATAACCTTGTTGCTAGCATATCTGATGCGCTCTCTCCCAAATTTGAGGCTCTTAGAGCTGAAATTAAACAAGACTTTTGTTCATTAACCCAGGAAGTCTGCCAGTTCTCTAACAGGCTGCAGGAAGCTGAGCAGAGAGTTTCGGACCTGGAAGACCTAACAATAGTACATAGTTCCAACCTGGAAGTTGTAAACACCAACTTACAAAAAATACAAAATAGGTTAGAGGACCTAGAAAATCGTTCTAGGAGAAATAATATAAGAATCTTAGGACTCCCAGAAGAACATCAGTATGATAATCTTGTTAATTTCATATCAGAAACATTGCCTAAAATCTTAAAATTGCCATCTACTCTATATCCCATTCCAGTGGAGAGAGCGCACAGGATAGGTTCATTCCGTATAGAAAATAAAGCCAGAACCAAGCCTAGACCTGTTATAGCTAAACTGTTAAACTTCCAAGACAAACTTACTTTATTTCAGCATTATCATAAACAACAGCCGGTCAAAGTTGGAGGTATTACAATCCTTATGTTTCAGGATTTTTCGGCGGACACCGCAGCAAAAAAAAGGGAGCTCGCTTCTATTTGTACCAGGTTTATACAAAAAGGATACCAGGCAACTATAATATTCCCTCATAAATTAAAGGTTAAAGTTAATGATGTTTTACACTTCTTTGAGGAAGCCCATCTAGCTGAAAGCTTATATAAAACATTGAACTCTCCGGTTTGATGATAAATAGGTCCTAAGGTCCTAGAGATGGTAAAATATGCAGGCTTTTTTTTTTTCTTTTTTTTTTTCTTTTTTCTAAGGTAAATTGGTCTCTGTTTAGACATGGGTTTCAGTGCTTAATTTCCCCCTGTGTGGAGAGGGCTTATTTTTACATACATAAAGGGAAAAAAGGAAGGGGTACTTCCTTTTTAATTTTTATTTTCTCTCCCTCCATCTCTCTTGCTCCTTATCTCCTTATATAAATGAATATGTGTAGTGACAAATTTAAAATAGTTTCATGGAATGTAGGTGGTATATCTACCCCTATTAAGAGAAAGGCAATTCTCACTCAGCTTCGAAAAACCCAGACTGATATAGGTTTCATCCAAGAAACTCATCTATCTGCAGAAAAATCTTTAAAACTTAAGACAGGTTGGGTAAAGGAAATATATTTTGCACCCAGTGTTATGAGAAAGAGGGGGGTAGCAATATTATTAGGGAAAAGAATTAAAACTGAAGTGGTGCACTTTGAGGCTGACCCAGGAGGGAGGTATGTCATGTTGAAAGTAAAAATTTCTCAGAAGATGTATACACTGTGCAACACATATGGCCCTAATGTATTTGATCCAAAATACTGGATCTCTCTTCAGTCTAAACTTTTAGCCTACACGGAAGGGTGTTTGATTATGGGCGGAGATTTCAATATGGCACCACAAAGCCCAATTGATAGGTTAAGATGGGATGTCAAACAGCTGAAACAAAAAAAAGATAATCTAGAGTGCAAAATGTTTAAAAGAATCATACAAAACCTAGCGGTGCGAGACGTTTGGAGACATCAAAATCCCTCTATTCAGAGCTTTACTTGTCTTTCTAATGCACACAAAACACTCTCTAGAATAGATATATTTCTGATTGATGAGCGCATGTTAATGAATGGGGTTAAATCAGACATACTTTCAATTCTTCTCTCAGATCATGCACCAATTGTTCTTGAGTTCCAGCTCTCAGATTCACGCCCTGCCTCATCGCGTTTCTTTTTTCCCTATTACTTGATGTCAGCGATAAAATTTAAGAACTGGCTTGTAAACAAATATAAGGAATATGTATATTTTAATAAAGAATATTTGAGTTGTCCTGAGTTATTTTGGGACACTGCGAGAGCGGTGATGAGAGGGGAAATACTTTCATATAGTATCGCCTTACAAAAGAAAATTAGATCCAGAGAAAGAGAGTCATGTCAATGTTTGACTAATACTTATAACCGGTATCTGCTTGACAAAACACCATTAAATTGGGCGAAATATGTTAAGGCAAAAAATGAAAGAGATACCTTTGTACTGTCACAAGAAACACAAAGAGAATTAAGAATGCAAGCTAAGCTATATAGATACGGGAATAAATCAGGCAAGATGTTGGCCAAATTAATTAAAAATGAGAAGAAACACTTACCAAGCCCCCCGATGTCACTACAACCTGGTGCTCGTGAGCAATACATAGCAGAGGCAGTACTCCCGACTCTCCCTGCAGACGTATCTAAAAATCTAGAAGCCCCCATCACTATCAGTGAAGTCCTGCTAGCAATAAAAATGCTTCCCTCACGCAAGAGCCCAGGGCCCAACGGGTTTACCAATACCTATTATAAACAATACAGACACATACTAGCTCCACACCTAACCTCACTGTTTACATCAATAGATAACTCAGGTTCTTGGCCAAAGACTGCCCTAGAGGCTCACATCATAGCATTACCAAAGGCGGATAAAGATCCCAAAAAAGTAGAGAACTATCGACCCATATCTTTACTCAACTCAGATATCAAAATATACGCTAAAATACTGGCGACACGACTTAATTCCATCCTCCCTCAAATTGTCCATGTAGATCAAACGGGGTTCATCCCCGGTAGGGAAGCACGTGATAATACCATTAGGGTTCTCCACCTAGTTGAACAGGCCAGTCGGTCGAATACCCCATCGATTTTAATATCAACAGATGTGGAGAAAGCTTTCGACCGGCTGGACTGGCAATTTCTTAATTCCTGTCTGTCCGCCTTTGGTATAGGAGACTCCATGTCCCGCAGAATCCTCAGCTTATATACCCATCCATCAGCAAGGGTTAAGGCCAATGGTTTACTTTCAGAGAATTTTGTCATAGGTAACGGAACTAGGCAGGGATGTCCCCTGTCCCCTTTACTGTTCGCAATTTCAATGGAAGTGTTGGCCTCCCACATTAGAAACAACCCAAAAATCACAGGTCTCGAACTTGGTCCCAACTCATACAAAGCAACACTTTATGCTGACGATGTTCTAGTCCTCTTAACCCACACGAGCTCTTCCCTTAGCTACCTTCTAGAGGAATTTGATAGATTTAGTGCCCATTCTAATTTTTTGATTAATGCTCAAAAATCGGAGATACTGAACATCAACACAAACAACCAACAATTTGAATCTCTACGAAACCGTTGCCAATATAAATTAAACCAGAATAAATTGAAATACTTGGGCATATACTTAACACCGTCCAGCAGCAAGTTATTTAAACATAACTACATCCCTTTATTGCATAGGTTAAAGAAGGAGCTTGTTAACTGGCAGGATAGACCACTTTCATGGTGGGGCCGTATCCAAGCGGTCAAGATGACAGTCCTCCCGCAGATACTTTACGTACTACAGACTGTCCCCATATCCCTTCCCAACACTTTCATACACCAAATACAATCAATGATAAACTCCTTCATCTGGGGTCACATTAAGCCGTGGATAAGTAGAAAGGTTATGTTGCTTCCGCTGGGAGCGGGGGGACTCAGAGTGCCTTCAGTGTTGCAATACTATAGAGCGGTGGCTTTGCAGAGGGTGGTCGAGTGGCACAACAGGGCAAACACTAAGGCATGGGTGTCTATAGACTCCTTTCTCCTGAACTCACCTTCAGTTGCCCCCCTTAGTTGGATTAAACGCACATCTAGACCGCCCCTTGCCAGATTGTCTCCGCTATATGCCCACCTTTTCAAGGTCTGGGATGACGTCCGAACCAAAGTTAAGGGTATTTCTTCCCCAGTTTCCCCTATGACTCCAATATCATATAACGCTGAATTTCATGGGGGCATGTTGGTAGAGAGGTTGTATCCTAGGGATATAGCTTACACAATACCGTTTGCCAACCTGACCTCAAATCACACACTAAAGTCCCGTTCACAAATGGCTGAGGTGGCGGGGGGGGTGCTTTTCTTCATGGCTTAAGTATGCCCAGCTGTCCCACCTGCTGCAAATCTCACCCCATAAAGATAGCCTTCTTAGGGAGTTAACGAATTTCGAGAAACTATGCCACTCGGGCACCTTGCCCCGAGGGTCTCTATCCATAATTAAGAAATTGCTGGACATTGCTTCAGCTCCGCAGTCCTCATCCCACAGGGGACACTGGCAGGTTGAACTGGGAATGGAAATTCCTGAGGAAACATGGCAGAATGTCCTTCTGCAGACATCTAAGTCCTCATCTCTGCCCAGAATTTTAGACCCCTGAGAGAGTTAAGCAAATATATCCGGGGGCGGGTGCCACCTGTTGGAGGGGATGTGGGGAAACGGGCACGATGCTCCACATCTGGTGGCTCTGCCGTTTTCTACGCCCTTTCTGGAGGGAACTTGAGGCATTGTTTGCGAATCTTATGGGTACCCCATTCAGGCTAACTCCCCTAACTGCGCTGCTAAACTATAAACAGGATACAGAGTGCAAATGCAAATTCAGATGGAAAGTATTGCAGATAGGTCTAAATAGCGCCAAGACACTCATAGCCCATAAATGGAAGTCAGCCAGTGTCCCCACAGTGCAGGAGTGGGCTCACTACACCTCCGAACTTGTGTCAGCTGAGGAGTACTCCTATTACAGCAGGGGCAACGTGGCTTCCTTCCGCGAAGTCCAGTTCTATTGGGAGTCTCTGTCTGGTAGTTTTGGGGCAAATGCGAAGTCCCCCCCCCACACAAACCGACTAGACCTCCCCCCCCTTTTTTTCTTTTTCCCTCATTGCATACCCTAAATATATTGGCTGCAGGAAACAATGAGGCACTGTTTGCATATGTTAATCACTATATACTGTTTACAAATGTCATGTATGTGGATTTGGGTAGTTCACTATTAGAATAAACCTAGTCATGGGGGTACTGCCCGGGGGTGTCTCTCCTCTCACCTTAACTCACCCGCGGCCCGGCGGGAGTGGTTTTCATTTTAAGCCCGGTTCACTTCTCTGAGTAAGTGATGGACAATAACTATGGACTTCACAATGGACACTCCTACTTGTCGGGGTCATGGGCGATTAAATATTGTTATCTCTGGGCATTGTGCCACCCTGTACAGTTTCCAAATTTCTAATAAAAGTTGTTTTTTTGAAAAAAAAAAAAAAAAAATGAGAAGAAACAACCGGTAATAGACAAACTATATAATAAAGGGTTACATATCTCAAAACCTGAGGATATCTTAAATACATTCTATGAATATTATCAGGAGCTCTACTCATCCAAAACAAGTGATGTACAGAAATCTATAGATTTTTGGAGGGACATCACATATCCTACAATTACATTAGAAATGTCCAATAGTCTAAACGCTCCTATCTCCATAGACGAAATAGAGAAGACAATATCTGAGCTCTCCCTAAATAAGGCAGCAGGTCCTGATGGTCTCCCTAGTGAATTCTATAAAATCCTGTCTAGTGAAGCCACCCCACATCTTTGCACTCTTTTTAACAGTTTTTATACAAAGGGTAATTGGATCCCTTCTTCATTTTCCAGCTCGTATACAACTTTGATATTAAAGGGCGGAAAGGACGCTTGCTGTAAAGAATCTTACAGACCAATTGCTCTATTAAACTCTGACTATAAAATTCTCACTGCAATTTTAGCACCCAGACTTCAAGGGATCCTTCCAGAAATCATTCACACTGATCAATCAGGCTTTTTAAATAATTGTAACTCGGCTGCAAAAATTAGAGAAGCACTCTTAGTGACAGAATATTTTGAGGTTATGCCTGGCAGCGGGGGGGAGGACACACCTGACCTTGACATTATCTCCATCGATGCTGAAAAAGCCTTTGATTCAATATTTCATGAACATATTAAAACATCATTAAGGCGGTTTGGTATCGGGGGCAATTTTCTCAAATTTATCGGGAATCTATATAAACAACCATTTACAAAATTGATAGTGAATAACACCATGTCCTCTTCTATCTCTTTAGGTAGAGGGATGAGGCAAGGTTGTCCTCTCTCCCCGCTTTTATTCAATATCTCGATTGAGCCTCTAGCAATTAAAATTCGCCATCTCTTAGATGGTATAAAAATTCGTAACACTGAAATAAAAATAGGCCTGTATGCAGATGACCTGCTGCTTTATATGGCAAACACCAAACTGAACCTACCAAAACTTTTTCAGATATTGGAACCATTTGGCTCATTCTCTGGATACAAAGTAAATATGGCTAAATCGGAGATACTTTGGCTAAGGAAAGATAACACATCCTTACTGGAAACCCCCTTTCACCAAGTGACAAACACTTTTAAATATTTAGGGATTCACATTCCGATAAGAACCTCGGATTTATATGCTCTGAATATTCCCCCGGTAATAAAAACGATCAAGGAAAAGCTCCTGATGTGGCAAAAACTTACATTATCACTTTCTGGAAGGATAGCCCTTTTTAAGATGGCCCTTCTCCCAAAATTATTGTATATACTTTAAAATACTCCAATAATTCTTCTGGGAAAGGATATTTAATAGATTAATACCTCTCTTATTCAGTTCCTATGGCAGAACAAAAGGTCAAAGATATCCCTCATGAAACTGGCGGTACCAAGAGAAAGCGGAGGTCTTTCTCTACCTGATATAAGGTTTTATAAGTTTTCCTTTCTAGCCCGGATTGTAGCAGATTGGATCTCGTCCAATAATTATGTATTGAATAACAATCTCGAGTCTAGTGTCTGCTATCCGTATTCCTTAGCTGTATTAATACATTTAGAACCTAAAGAAATTCCAGCAGAAATTAAAAGACTTAAAACCATTCTCAACCCACTTAAAGCTTGGCATAAAATAGCGTATTTTCTATCAATCAATAATAGAGTCTTTTATCTTCTACCCATAATAGGTAACCCCACTTTTCAAGCAGGCTTGGACTCGGAGGTTTTTAGAAAATGGCATACTGCTGGACTATCAAAGGTAATTCAAATTATAGATCAAGAAGGGAAATGTATTAAAACATTTCAGAAATTAAAAATGGACTTTGATTTGTCCAACAAGGATTTTTTTGCATATTTGCAACTAAGACATTTTATCCAGGACCTAGTTAGGAAAGGAGGCTGGGAATGGGGATTGGGTATACTGGATAATTGGTTGGTTTTAACAAGGAATGGCCATATGTCAATTGCACCGTGCTATTATCTTCTGAATACAAAAAAAGGGGCCACGATATTGGCAAATTTTGTTGCCTATTGGAACATTTCAATCCCTCAGAGTAATATTGATATAAAAACGATTCAATTATCAATTAAGAAAATTGCTCAAATAACACTATCTGCAACCTGGAGAGAGGCACACGTCAAACTCTTGCATGGGGCATACTTTACCCCTAGGAGAGGCTTCAAATGTACCAATGCAGGGTTTAATAAGTGTCCTAAATGTTTGCTTCAGGCAGCTGACTTAATGCACATGTTTTGTCATTGTCTAAAGATTAAAAATCTATGGGCTAAGGTTGAATATTGGCTCAAGAATGTGCTAAAGATAACATGGCCTTCATTAACATTATATCAGATAATATTTTGTCTTAAGAAAGAACCTGGTAGACAAAATAATGAAAGAATAGTAATATCTACTATACTTGCTACCAGATATTTAATTTGTAAAAAATGGAAAAGTCGTGTAATTCCAAGCATCTCCGAGATTAAAAACTGCATGAAAAAACAATGTATTCTAGAACAGAGAGATTCGGACATAAATAACGATCAGGACATTAGAAGATTTTTTGACAAATGGGCAGCCTTCTTTAGAATATTCCCTTCGGAAGAAATTAATCATATAATCTTTCCTTTTAGGAATACAGAAATTGTTTTACTAGGGAACTGGTAAGCATCAAGAGAGAGGTAGCGGTAGAAGTGGTTTTTCCCTTCACTCCTCCTTTCTCTTTTTTTGTTTTTTTTTGTTTTGTTGTGACTCTGGTTTAGTTGGATTGCCTCTCCGCATGGGGGGGGAGGGAGGAGAGGGCCTAGGGGGGGGGGTGAAAAACAAAAAATCCCAAGTAATGTTAATAAGTAAGTTGATTATGTTATATTAATATGTTGATTAGTTATATATATCTGTATGCATAATTAAATACAGTATTATATGAATGAACATATGTATAATTTATGGATTATGATTATGTGTTCAATGTTGTTCATATCTGTTCTTGGATAATGTCTTGGATTATAAATAAAAGTTTAAAAAAAAAATGGTATGCTCTGTCTGAATCATGAAAGAAAAATGTTAGGCTTCATGTCCCTTTAACATGTAGATGACATACTTTGTAGTGCATGTTAGATTTTGTTTAATTGTGAATCACTGGTTGGTATGGGGGTGTCTGAAGTTCCCTCCTTGCAACATAAAATGACATGTAGTACAGCCAGGGCATCTAAATGAGCCCTATTTTGTGGTTTTGGCCCTTGTGTCAGTGCTGTAACTTGCTGACTTGGAACAGTTCTCATGAGTATATCCCTTAGATTTCTTCCTTGTTTATACCCAACTCTCGGTGGCCCAATGTCTTTAAATGGTAGAGAATTATCAGACCTCACAATGTTACAATGTTCCTTCAAGGACATATCCAATGTGCTGGACTGGGATGTAAAGGTGGTGGTGAAGTTCATTCTTTGTTGGCTAAGAAATGGTTCAGTTTGCATCTTAAGTGTATCACCGGTCTCACTCATTACTGCCATTCTTGCATTTTTAATGATCTCCCTGTTGTATCCCCTTGATGCAAACCTTTGTTCCATCTCCTCCAGTTGTATCATACATCACTCTTCTGAGGTATTGTTCTGTATGACCCTAAGCTACTGAGACTTCAAAATCACCTTGATTAGTGATCGTGGGTGGCAACTCCTCGCATGCAAGATAGAGTTGCGATCCAACTCTTCTTCAGTGCCTCTCCATATCAGGAGGATATTGTCAATGTACCTCTTGTAATGAATGATCTGTGTATGTTTGTATACCTTAAGTGTCTTTTACTCTGTGTATTCCATGAAAGGATTGGCAAATGCTGGTGCCATGTTTGAACCCATGGCTGTTTCTGTCAGCTGTAGGTAGAAGCCTTTCACAAACTTGAAATAATTATATTTGAGACAAACAATAAGCAATTTGAGAATAAATTCTGGTGGTGATGAATATTTGTTCAAGCAGCTCGCCACTATGTTAATCCCTGTTTAATGGGGGATAACTGTGTACAGACTGGTGACGTCCATACTAGCTCGAATATCATTGGAATCTACATCAGTGATCTCAGAGAGAATGTCACTGAGAGCTAAAGAATCATGTAGGTATGACTTCATGTTTTGAACAAAAGGCTGTAGGATGTAGTCAATGTATGTAGCTAGTGACTGTAGTAGAGATCAGTGGACAGACACAATAGGGCAGCAAGGCAGGGAGGTGAGATGCTTGTGGATTTTTGGCAAGGTATACAAGATAGGTCTAATTGGATGTTGTACCATTAACCCATCCTTTAGTGACATGTCAATCCAGTTACATTGAAATGCACGTTCAATGATTTTATCAATCTGTAACTTGTAAGTAATGGTGGGATCACACAGAAGAAATTTGTATGTAGAGGCATCAGATAATTGTGCATATATCTCCTGTTTGTAGGCTGAGTAGTCTTGTACCACAATGGTTCCACCCTTGTCCGCTGAGCATATAATAATGGTTTTATTCTCAGTCAAGGATCTGGTTGCTGCCCAATCCTCAGGTGACATATTGTTCCTGAATTTTGGTGTATTAATGCCCATGTCTGTTTGTTGAACAATCCTAGCATAGGTCCATGTATTTGGATTGATGATTGGAGGGTCCAAAGTACTAGGGCCTAGATTTGGAGTATGGCGTTAGCCGTGAAAACCAGCGTTAGAGGCTCCTAACGCTGGTTTTAGGCTAACTCCGGTATTTGGAGTCACTCAAAATAGGGTCTAACGCTCACTTTTCAGCCGCCACTTTTCCATACCGCAGATCCCCTTACGTCAATTGCGTATCCTATCTTTTCAATGGGATCTTTCTTATTTCCGGTATTTAGAGTCGTGGCTGAAGTGAGTGTTAGAAATCTAACGACAAAACTCCAGCCGCAGGAAAAAAGTCAGTAGTTAAGAGCTTTCTGGGCTAACGCCGGTTCATAAAGCTCTTAACTACTGTACTCTAAAGTACACTAACACCCATAAACTACTTATGTACCCCTAAACTGAGGTCCCCCCACATCGTCGCCACTCGATTAAATTTTTTTAACCCCTAATCTGCCGACCGCCACCTACGTTATACTTATGTACCCCTAATCTGCTGCCCCTAACACCGCCGACCCCTATATTATATTTATTAACCCCTAATCTGCCCCCCACAACATCGCCGCCAGCTACCTACAATAATTAACCCCTAATATGCCGACCGCAAAGCGCCGCCACCTACATTATAGCTATGTACCCCTAATCTGCTGCCCCTAACACCGCCGACCCCTATATTATATTTATTAACCCCTAATCTGCCCCCCACAACGTCGCCTCCACCTGCCTACACTTATTAACCCCTAATCTGCCGAGCGGACCGCACCGCTACTATAATAAAGTTATTAACCCCTAATCCGCCTCACTAACCCTATAATAAATAGTATTAACCCCTAATCTGCCCTCCCTAACATTGCCAACACCTAACTTCAATTATTAACCCCTAATCTGCCGACTGGAGCTCACCGCTATTCTAATAAATGTATTAACCCCTAAAGCTAAGTCTAACCCTAACACTAACACCCCCCTAAGTTAAATATAATTTTAATCTAACGAAATTAATTAACTCTTATTAAATAAATAATTCCTATTTAAAGCTAAATACTTACCTGTAAAATAAATCCTAATATAGCTACAATATAAATTATAATTACATTGTAGCTATTTTAGGATTAATATTTATTTTACAGGCAACTTTGTAATTATTTTAACCAGGTACAATAGTTATTAAATAGTTAAGAACTATTTAATAGCTAAAATAGTTAAAATAATTACAAATTTACCTGTAAAATAAATCCTAACCTAAGTTACAATTAAACCTAACACTACACTATCAATAAATTAATTAAATAAAATACCTACAACTAACTACAATGAAATAAACTAACTAAAGTACAAAAAATAAAAAAGAACTAAGTTACAAAAAATAATTTTTTTTTTACAAACATAAGAAAAATATTACAAAAATGTTAAACTAATTACACCTACTCTAAGCCCCCTAATAAAATAACAAAGACCCCCAAAATAACAAAATGCCCTACCCTATTCTAAATTACTACATTTCAAAGCTCTTTTACCTTACCAGCCCTGAACAGGGCCCTTTGCGGGGCATGCCCCAAGAAGTTCAGGTCTTTTGCCTGTAAAAAAAAACATACAATACCCCCCCCAACATTACAACCCACCACCCACATACCCCTAATCTAACCCAAACCCCCCTTAAATAAACCTAACACTAAGCCCCTGAAGATCATCCTACCTTGTCTTCACCCTACCAGGTTCACCGATCCGTCCTGAAGAGCTCCTCCGATGTCCTGATCCAAGCCCAAGCGGGGGGCTGAAGAGGTCCATGATCTGGCTGAAGTCTTCATCCAAGCGGGAGCTGAAGAGGTCCATGATCCGGATGAACTCTTCATCCAAGCGGGAGCTGAAGAGGTCCATGATCCGGATGAAGTCTTCTATCAACGGCATCTTCAATCTTCTTTCTTCCGGATCCATCTTGCAGACCTCCGACACGGAACATCCTCTTCTCCCGACGCCTACTAGCCGAATGACGGTTCCTTTAAGGGACATCATCCAAGATGGCATCCCTCGAATTCCGATTGGCTGATAGGATTCTATCAGCCAATCGGAATTAAGGTATATAATCAAGATCAATCCGATTGGCTCATCCAATCAGCCAATCAGATTGAGCTCGTATTTATTGGCTGATCGGAACAGCCAATAGAATGCAAGCTCAATCTGATTGGCTGATCGAATCAGCCAATCGGATTGAACTTGATTCTGATTGGCTGATTCCATCAGCCAATCAGAATATTCCTACCTTAATTCCAATTGGCTGATAGAATCCTATCAGCCAATCGGAATTCGAGGGACGCCATCTTGGATGACGTCCCTTAAAGGAACCGTCATTCGGCTAGTAGGCATCGGGAGAAGAGGATGTTCCATGTCGGAGGTCTGCAAGATGGATCCGGAAGAAAGAAGATTGAAGATGCGGTTGATAGAAGACTTCATCCGGATCATGGACCTCTTCAGCTCCCGCTTGGATGAAGACTTCATCCGGATCATGGACCTCTTCAGCTCCCGCTTGGATGAAGACTTCAGCCGGATCATGGACCTCTTCAGCCCCCCGCTTGGGTTTGGATCAGGACATCGGAGGAGCTCTTCAGGATGGATCGTGAACCTGGTAGGGTGAAGACAAGGTAGGAAGATCTTCAGGGGCTTAGTGTTAGGTTTATTTAAGGGGGGTTTGGGTTAGATTAGGGGTATGTGGGTGGTGGGTTGTAATGTTGGGGGGGGGTATTGTATGTTTTTTTTTACAGGCAAAAGAGCTGAACTTCTTGGGGCATGCCCCGCAAAGGGCCCTGTTCAGGGCTGGTAAGGTAAAAGAGCTTTGAAATGTAGTAATTTAGAATAGGGTAGGGCATTTTTTTTATTTTGGTGGTCTTTGTTATTTTATTAGGGGGCTTAGAGTAGGTGTAATTAGTTTAAAATTGTTGTAATATTTTTCTTATGTTTGTAAATATTTTTTTATTTTTTGTAACTTAGTTCTTTTTTATTTTTTGTACTTTAGATAGTTTATTTCATTATAGTTATTTGTAGGTATTGTATTTAATTAATGTATTGATAGTGTAGTGTTAGGTTTAATTGTAGGTAATTGTAGGTAGTTTATTTAATTAATTTAATGATAGTATAGTGTTAGGTTTAATTGTAACTTAGGTTAGGATTTATTTTACAGGTAATTTTGTAATTATTTTAACTAGGTAACTATTAAATAGTTCTTAACTATTTAATAGCTATTGTACCTGGTTAAAATAATTACAAAGTTGCCTGTAAAATAAAAATGTATCCTAAAATAGCTACAATGTAATTATAATTTATATTGTAGCTATATTAGGGTTTATTTTATAGGTAAGTATTTAGCTTTAAATAGGAATAATTTATTTAATAAGAGTTAATTAATTTCGTTAGATTAAAATTATATTTAATTTAGGGGGGTGTTAGTGTTAGGGTTAGACTTAGCTTTAGGGGTTAATACATTTATTAGAATAGCGGTGAGCTCCGGTCGGCAGATTAGGGGTTAATAATTGAAGTTAGGTGTTGGCGATGTTAGGGAGGGCAGATTATGGGTTAATACTATTTATTATAGGGTTAGTGAGGCGGATTAGGGGTTAATAACTTTATTATAATAGCGGTGCGGTCCGCTCGGCAGATTAGGGGTTAATAAGTGTAGGTAGGTGGAGGCGACGTTGTGGGGAGCAGATTAGGGGTTAATAAATATAATATAGGGGTCGGCGGTGTTAGGGGCAGCAGATTAGGGGTACATAAGGATAATGTAAGTAGCGGCGGTTTACGGAGCGGCAGATTAGGGGTTAAAAATAATATGCAGGTGTCAGCGATAGCGGGGGCGGCAGATTAGGGGTTAATAAGTGTAAGGTTAGGGGTGTTTAGACTCGGGGTTCATGTTAGAGTGTTAGGTGCAGACGTAGGAAGTGTTTCCCCATAGCAAACAATGGGGCTGCGTTAGGAGCTGAACGCGGCTTTTTTGCAGGTGTTAGGTTTTTTTTCAGCTCAAACAGCCCCATTGTTTCCTATGGGGGAATCGTGCACGAGCACGTTTTTGAGGCTGGCCGCTTGCGTAAGCAACTCTGGTATCGTCAGTTGAAGCTGTGTTAAATATGCTCTACGCTCCTTTTTTGGAGCCTAACGCAGCCTTTCTGTGGACTCTCAATACCAGAGTTATTTTTATGGTGCGGCCAGAAAAAAGCCGGCGTTAGCTACGCGGGTCGTTACCGACAAAACTCTAAATCTAGGCCTAGGATTCTTAAAGGTGTGACTATTTTCATCTTTAGTCTTCCCCTGGAAGAAATCACCAAGTTTTAATTGCCTCTGGAAATTCATTGTATAGGTGTTGAAGTCACTTGCATTAGTGGTGGATACAAAAGACAGTCCCTTATTGAGGACTCTCCATTCAGAGTCACTCAAAACATGTTGGCTAATATTGACCACTACATCCTCCTCTGTCTTGGTTGGAATGGGGGTCTTATTCCATAAAACCCCTCCTGGTATGTGGTCTCCTCCTCTCCTTCTTGAGGCTGACCTCATTGTAATGCCTAAAAAAGGCTGTGCAGTAGTGGATGTTTGTGCCCCCTGACTGGTGATATTGATGCATTCCGTGTCTGACCCTGAGCTTGAGTCTACAGTGTTCAAGTTTTGATTGTTAAAGACTCTCTGTCTCTTCTGTCATCTGAGTTAAAAGTGGAATCATTCCTTAGTTCCAAGGGTCCACCTGTACAACTTCTTGTCCTTGTAGTCCTCTGTTACCTACGTTAGCTTCTTATTCTTGAACACAATGAGGGCATCATTGTATTCCTTAAATTGTGTAGAAATTTTATCTGTCCAATTTTCAGTATTATCCTGTGTAAGTATAATACCCTTGGTGTCTTCCAATTGTGCCAGATCAGCTTTGGCTTTTTTAATAAGGTCCTTACCTCTTCCACTACTAAAAGTATGAGGTCCAAGGAGCACTTATTGAGTACTGCACACCACAGTTTGCAGAATTCTGGATTTGATCTTTAATGGTTTGTATGTTCTTAATACAGAAGCCTCTGGGAATAAGTTTCTTACGATGGTATTCTGACAGATAAATGTCATGCAACTTAAGATCCACCTCTTTCTTTTAAAGCTTCAGAATCTAGAGGAAGACGGTCTGGGCATTCTCAGCTGGAGTATCCAGAATTTCTGTCTCAAACAGAATCCTAGCAGCATCATAATCAGTCAGGGTCAATGCTTCTGCTCCCTCTATCTCTGCAGGGATAGTGGGGTAGGTTTTGAGATGGTAGTAGGTTGCATAGATGATACAGATCTGTGTGTGCTGAGTGATTCCTGGGTATTGGAGATGTGTCCAGGAGTGGTGGCAGTGACAGTGTGGAGAGTTCAAAGAATCCACAATGGTGGGTGCAACCAAGAATAGAGTATAATATAATGATGCCCTCATTGTGTTCAAAACAGAATCCTAGCAGCATCATAATCAGTCAGGGTCAATGCTTCTGCTCCCTCTATCTCTGCAGGGATAGTGGGGTAGGTTTTGAGATGGTAGTAGGTTGCATTGATGATACAGATCTGTGTGTGCTGAGTGATTCCTGGGTATTGGAGATGTGTCCAGGAGTGGTGGCAGTGACAGTGTGGAGAGTTCAAAGAATCCACAATGGTGGGTGCAACCAAGAATAGAGTATAATAGCAGGAGTAGGTGCACTGTCACAAACTTCCATCACTTGCCAGAGTGCTGAATAGTAGATAAGTATAGGTTAATAGAAGACAGCACTCTCTGGGCTTGACAAAAGCTGGAGCAAGTGCCTTTTATTCAGTGATGATTTGGAGAATACACCTCTATAAATGTTTGTTTTTCACCTTGTGTATGTTGGTCTGATGAAGGGGTGTATTCCCCAAAACATCACTGAATAAAAAGCACTTGCTGCACCTTTTGTCAAGACCAGAGAATACTGTCTTCTATTAACCTATACTAATCTAATATTCAGCAGCCTGGCAAGTGAAGGGAGTTTGTGAAAGTGCATCTACTCCTACTATTATTTATATATTAATTATACTAGTCCTAAAGCCCGTTCACAAGGGCCATTTTTTGCAGTACAGTGGTCCCACCCCTTGCTCTCTCTCCCCCTCTCTCTTTTGCTCTCTCTCTCTCCCTCTCTTTTGCTCTCTCTCTCTCTCTCCCCCCTCTCTTTTGCGCTCTTTCCCTCTCTCTTTTGTGCTCTCTCTCGCTCCACCTCTCTTTTGCTCTCTCTCCCCCTCTCTTTTGCACACTCTCTCATCCCTCTCTTTTGCTCTCTCTCTCCCCCCTCTCTTTTGCTCTCTCTCTGCCCCCTCTCTTTTGCTATCGCTCTCTCCCCTCTCTTTTGCTCTCTTCCCCCCCTCTCTTTTGCTCTTTCTCTCCTCCCTCTCTTTTGCACTCTCTCCCCTCTATTTTGCGCTCTCTCCCCTCTCTTTTGCTCTTTCCCTTCTCTTATCTGCACTCTCACCCCCTCTTTCTTTTGCTTTCTCTTCCCCCTCTCTTTTGCACTCTCTCTCTCCCCCCTCTCTTTTGCGCTCTCTCTCTCCCCCTCTCTTTTTCACTCTCTCTCTCCCCCTCTCTTTTGTGCTCTCTCTCTCTCTCCCCTCTTTTTTGTGCTCTCTCTCACCCCCTCTCTTTTACACTCTCTCTCCCCCCTTTCTTTTGTGCTCTCTCTCCCCCTCTCTTTTGCTCTCTCCCCTCTCTTTTGCTCTCTCTCCCACTCTCTTTTGCTCTCTCCCCCTCTCTCTCCCCCTCTCTTTTGCTCTCTCTCCCCCTCTTGTGTTATCTCTCTCTCCCTGTCTTTTGCTCTCTCTGTTTCCCCCTCTTTTGCTCTCTCTCCCCCTATATTTTGCTTTCTCTCTCTCCCCTCTCTTTTTCTGTCTCTCTCCTCCCTCTCTTTTGCTCTATCCCCCCTCTCTTTTGCGCTCTCTCCCCCCTCTCTTTCACTCTCTCTCTCCCTATCTTTTGCTCTCTCTTTCCCCCTCTCTTTTGCTCTCTCTCTCTCCCCTCTCTTTAACTCTCTCTCTCCCCCTCTCTTTTGCGCTCTCTCTCTTTCCCCCTCTCTTTTGCGCTTTCTCCCCCTCTCTTTTGCACTCTCTCTATCCCCCTCTCTTTTGCACTCTCTCTCTCCCCCTCTCTTTTGCGCTCTCGCTTTCCTCCCTCTCTTTTGTACTCTCTTTCTCCCCCTCTCTTTTGCTCTCTCTCCCCCCTTTTTTTTGCGCTCTCTCTCTCTCCCCCTCTCTTATGCGCTCTCTCTTCCCCCTCTCTTTTGCACTCTCTCCCCCTCTCTTTTGTGCTCTCTCCTCCCTCTCTTTTGCACTTTCTCCCCCTCTAATTTGCTCTCTCCCCCCTCTATTTTTCTCTCTCTCTCCTCCCTCTCTTTTGATCTCTCTCTCCCCTATCTTTTTCTCTCTCTCTCCCTCTCTTTTGCTCTCTTTTCCTCCCCTCTCTTTTGCTCTCTCTCTCTCCCCACTTTCTTTTGCTCTCTCTCCGCTCTTTTGCTCTTTCCCCTCTCATTTGCTCTCTCTCTCCCCCTCTCTTTTGTTTTCTCCCCATCTCTATTTTGCTCTCTCCCCCCTCTCTTTTGCTTTTTCCCTCTCTTTTGCTCTCTCTCTCCCCTCTGTTGCTCTCTTTCCTAAATCTTTTGCTTTTTTGCTCTTTCCCCCTCTCTTTTGCGCTCTCTCCCCCTCTCTTTTGGTCTCTATCCCCCTCTCTTTTGTGCTCTCTCCCCCTCTTTTGCTCCCTCTCTCCCCCCTCTCTTTTGCTCTCTCTCTCTCCCCTCTCTTTTGCTCTCTCTCTCCCCTCTCTTTTTTTCTCCCCCTCTCTTTTTCTCTCTCTCTCCCTCTCTTTTGCTCTCTCTCTTTCCCCCTCTCTTTTTTTTCTCTTCCTCTCTCTTTTGCTCTCTCTCGCTCTCTCCCCCTCTCTTTTGTGCTCTCTCCCCTCTCTTTTGCTCTCTATCGCCCCTCTCTTTTGTGCTCTCTTCCCCTCTTTTGCTCCCTCTCTCCCCTTCTTTTGCTCTCTCTCTCCCCCTCTCTTTTGCTCTCTCTCTCCCCCCTCTCTTTTTTTCTCCCCCTCTCTTTTTCTCTCTCTCCCCCTCTATTTTGCTCTCTTTCCCCTCTCTTTTGCTTTCTCTCTCTCTCCCTCTCTTTTGCTTTCTCTCCTCCTTCTCTTTTGCACTCTCTCACCTCTCTTTTGCTCTCTCCCCCTCTCTCTCCCCCTCTCTTTTGCTCTCTCTCCCCCTCTTGTGTTATCTCTCTCTCCCTGTCTTTTGCTCTCTCTGTTTCCCCCTCTTTTGCTCTCTCTCCCCCTATATTTTGCTTTCTCTCTCTCCCCTCTCTTTTTCTGTCTCTCTCCTCCCTCTCTTTTGCTCTATCCCCCCTCTCTTTTGCGCTCTCTCCCCCCTCTCTTTCACTCTCTCTCTCCCTATCGTTTGCTCTCTCTTTCCCCCTCTCTTTTGCTCTCTCTCTCTCCCCTCTCTTTAACTCTCTCTCTCCCTCTCTTTTGCGCTCTCTCTCTTTCCCCCTCTCTTTTGCACTTTCTCCCCCTCTCTTTTGCACTCTCTCTATCCCCCTCTCTTTTGCACTCTCTCTCTCCCCCTCTCTTTTGCGCTCTCGCTTTCCTCCCTCTCTTTTGTACTCTCTTTCTCCCCCTCTCTTTTGCTCTCTCTCCCCTCTTTTTTTTTGCGCTCTCTCTCTCTCCCCCTCTCTTATGCGCTCTCTCTTCCCCCTCTCTTTTGCACTCTCTCCCCCTCTCTTTTGTGCTCTCTCCTCCCTCTCTTTTGCACTCTCTCCCCCTCTAATTTGCTCTCTCCCCCCTCTATTTTTCTCTCTCTCTCCTCCCTCTCTTTTGATCTCTCTCTCCCCTATCTTTTTCTCTCTCTCTCCCTCTCTTTTGCTCTCTTTTCCTCCCCTCTCTTTTGCTCTCTCTCTCTCCCCACTTTCTTTTGCTCTCTCTCCGCTCTTTTGCTCTTTCCCCTCTCATTTGCTCTCTCTCTCCCCCTCTCTTTTGTTTTCTCCCCATCTCTATTTTGCTCTCTCCCCCCTCTCTTTTGCTTTTTCCCTCTCTTTTGCTCTCTCTCTCCCCTCTGTTGCTCTCTTTCCTAAATCTTTTGCTTTTTTGCTCTTTCCCCCTCTCTTTTGCGCTCTCTCCCCCTCTCTTTTGGTCTCTATCCCCCTCTCTTTTGTGCTCTCTCCCCCTCTTTTGCTCCCTCTCTCCCCCCTCTCTTTTGCTCTCTCTCTCTCCCCTCTCTTTTGCTCTCTCTCTCCCCTCTCTTTTTTTCTCCCCCTCTCTTTTTCTCACTCTCTCCCTCTCTTTTGCTCTCTCTCTTTCCCCCTCTCTTTTTTTTCTCTCCCTCTCTCTTTTGCTCTCTCTCGCTCTCTCCCCCTCTCTTTTGTGCTCTCTCCCCTCTCTTTTGCTCTCTATCGCCCCTCTCTTTTGTGCTCTCTTCCCCTCTTTTGCTCCCTCTCTCCCCTTCTTTTGCTCTCTCTCTCCCCCTCTCTTTTGCTCTCTCTCTCCCCCCTCTCTTTTTTTCTCCCCCTCTCTTTTTCTCTCTCTCCCCCTCTATTTTGCTCTCTTTCCCCTCTCTTTTGCTTTCTCTCTCTCTCCCTCTCTTTTGCTTTCTCTCCTCCTTCTCTTTTGCACTCTCTCACCTCTCTTTTGCTCTCTCTCTCCCCTCTTTTGCTCTCTTTCCCCAATTTTTTGCTCTCTCCCCTCTCTTTTGCTCTCTTTCTCCCACTTTTGCTCTCCCCCCTCTCTTTTGCGCTTTCTCCCCTCTCTTTTGCACTCTCTCTCCCCCTCTTTTGCTCTCTCTCTCCCCCTCTTTTGCTATCTCTCTCCCCCCTCTCTTTTGCTCTCTCTCTTTCTCCCCCTCTCTTTTTTTCCTCCCCCTCTCTTTTGCTCTCTGTCCCCCCTTTCTTTTGCACTCTCTCTCCCCATCTTTTGCTCTCTCACTCCCCCTCTTTTGCTCTCTCTCTCCCCCCTCTCTTTTGCTCTCTCTCTCTCCCCCCTCTCCTTTGCTCTTTCTCTCTCTCTTTTTTTCTCCCTCTCTTTTGCTGTCTCTCTACCCCTCTCTTTTGCTCTCTCTCTTTCCCCCTCTCTTGTACTCTCTTTCTCTTCCCCTCTCTTTTGCTCTCTCCTCTCTCTTTTGCTCTCTCCTCTCTCTTTTGCTCTCTCCCCTCTCTTTTGCTCTTTCCCCTCTCATTTGCTCTCTCTCCCCTCTCTTTTGCGTTTGCCCTCTCTTTTGTTCTTTCTTCTCTCTTTTGCTCTCTCTCCCCTCTCTTCTGTTCTTTCACATCTCTTTTTCTCTCTCCCCTGTCTTTTGCACTCTATATATTTTATATATATATATAAAACTGTGTATAAAGGTATACTGTACAAGTAAAAATGATTATAGCAGTATTATATTATAAGACAATCTATATTGGTAAGGTTGGCCAACCTAAAACATTTAAACATTAAAACAATATTCTAGCTTAAATACATACATAGCATTTGATGAAAAAAGATAGAAGTAAATAACTTGGTAGTAATATATAATATAAACTAAAATATATATATAAAAAGACTAAAAGGTCTACAAACTATGCCAGTATAATATGAAAATTCCTCCACCTTTCCTACATAATAGAAAGAAATCGATTTATTCGCCTATATATTTGTTTTGTGTGTAATACACACTACTTTAGAATCCTTAAGATCGGATAAATATTAAACATTTTATATAAATAACATTTTGGAAGATAACTAATAGCTTCTTTTGTAAAATTGAGTACTGTATAACTCCCACTGCACAGGTCTTATAAGACATCGGTAATCTGCAAGAAAGGTTCTCTATTTTTATTATTATTTATTATTTTTTATTTTGTATCTAAATAGCACTACCTAATAAATTGGTCTGTTTACAATCTGTTCTCAATTGACTACCGATTGAGGATTAAGCCACTAGAATAATGCTTTATAATGTAGTATAGATTGTAACAAACTATTCTGACAGCTATGCATAACATAATGATAAAAATAATATAATTTTGCCAAGCTTTGACATACTTTTAACACCTTTTTAGCAAAAATGTCAGCATAATTTGAATAACCAAATTGGGTATAAATTGCCCCATAACATTGACAGGTGTATTCTTCAGAAAGGCTGCTCTGTCAGCTGAAACACGTTGCAATACACCTATTGAGGATCGTCACTTGGGAATACAACTACACAGTGCTGGAACAGCTGCAACCGGACCTCACACTGCAAACAACTCTTTGGCTCCAGTATCGCAGAAGATTACTTTCTAGCTGACAAGAAGAAGAAATTCTGCACGAATCTACATACCACAGTACAACCTATGAGTACTTAAGTCTGTTAGTAAATTACTTACCCTCAAGACAGCAATCGGATCCACTTGTGCCATAGGTCCACTACACAGACCGAGAATATTAAGGTTAGATTATTTATTATGTAATGAGTATACTATCATATACCACTGAAATCTAACACAGTATACTTGTTTTAAATTACAGCCACACTACGAGGTATACAACAACCTACCGGTAACTTTTGTTTTTTTGCATTTGAAACAATAATCACAAAAAAACCTCAAACGGATTATCAAGAAGTCCATCTAAAAGGACACTTTCATCTTTTGTTCATTTGTACGACCCTATACATATGTTAAGTTTCGTTAAACACTTCCATATAACAGTAATCATATCCAAATAGAGGAACATTTATTGCTTTTTATCTGCTTGTCTCCTTGTGTAAATATTGCAAATATTGCAGATTTTAGGTGCTATACTGCCAATATACTGGCATAGTTTGTAGACCTTTTAGTCTTTTTCATATATATGTTCTAGTTTATATTATATATTATTTCCAAGTTATTTACTTCTATGTTTTTTCATCAATGCTATCTATGTATTTAAGCTACAATATTGTTTTAATGTTTAAATGTTTTAGGTTGGCCAACCTTACCATTATAGATTGTCTTATAACATAATACTGCTGTAATCATTTTTACTTTAAAAATAAATAACTTTATATATTTGTATACAGGGAGTGCAGAATTATTAGGCAAATTAGTATTTTGACCACATCATCCTCTTTATGCATGTTGTCTTACTCCAAGCTGTATAGGCTCGAAAGCCTACTACCAATTAAGCATATTAGGTGATGTGCATCTCTGTAATGAGAAGGGGTGTGGTCTAATGACATCAACACCCTATATCAGGTGTGCATAATTATTAGGCAACTTCCTTTCCTTTGGCAAAATGGGTCAAAAGAAGGACTTGACAGGCTCAGAAAAGTCAAAAATAGTGAGATATCTTGCAGAGGGATGCAGCACCCTTAAAATTGCAAAGCTTCTGAAGCGTGATCATCGAACAATCAAGCGTTTCATTCAAAATAGTCAACAGGGTCGCAAGAAGCGTGTGCAAAAACCAAGGCGCAAAATAACTGCCCATGAACTGAGAAAAGTCAAGCGTGCAGCTGCCAAGATGCCACTTGCCACCAGTTTGGCGATATTTCAGAGCTGCAACATCACTGGAGTGCCCAAAAGCACAAGGTGTGCAATACTCAGAGACATGGCCAAGGTAAGAAAGGCTGAAAGACGACCACCACTGAACAAGACACACAAGCTGAAACGTCAAGACTGATTTTTCTAAGGTTTTATGGACTGATGAAATGAGAGTGAGTCTTGATGGGCCAGATGGATGGGCCCGTGGCTGGATTGGTAAAGGGCAGAGAGCTCCAGTCCGACTCAGACGCCAGCAAGGTGGAGGTGGAGTACTGGTTTGGGCTGGTATCATCAAAGATGAACTTGTGGGGCCTTTTCGGGTTGAGGATGGAGTCAAGCTCAACTCCCAGTCCTACTGCCAGTTTCTGGAAGACACCTTCTTCAAGCAGTGGTACAGGAAGAAGTCTGCATCCTTCAAGAAAAACATGATTTTCATGCAGGACAATGCTCCATCACACGCGTCCAAGTACTCCACAGTGTGGCTGGCAAGAAAGGGTATAAAAGAAGAAAATCTAATGACATGGCCTCCTTGTTCACCTGATCTGAACCCCATTGAGAACCTGTGCTCCATCATCAAATGTGAGATTTACAAGGAGGGAAAACAGTACACCTCTCTGAACAGTGTCTGGGAGGCTGTGGTTGCTGCTGCACGCAATGTTGATGGTGAACAGATCAAAACACTGACAGAATCCATGGATGGCAGGCTTTTGAGTGTCCTTGTAAAGAAAGGTGGCTATATTGGTCACTGATTTGTTTTTGTTTTGTTTTTCAATGTCAGAAATGTATATTTGTGAATGTTGAGATGTTATATTGGTTTCACTGGTAAAAATAAATAATTGAAATGGGTATATATTTGTTTTTTGTTAATTTGCTTAATAATTATGCACAGTAATAGTCACCTGCACACACAGATATCCCCCTAAAATAGCTATAACTAAAAACAAACTAAAAACTACTTCCAAAACTATTCAGCTTTGATATTAATGAGTTTTTTGGGTTCATTGAGAACATGGTTGTTGTTCAATAATAAAATTAATCCTCAAAAATACAACTTGCCTAATAATTCTGCACTCCCTGTACTACTTGGTAAATTTACCTTTTTTACCTGTACAGTATACCTTTATACACACATATACAGTATATATATATATATATATATATATATATATATATATATATATATATATATATATATATATATATATATATATATATAAATATATATATATATATATATATATATATATAAAAGCATATCTTTCTATATATTTTGATACATTTTTATATCTTTTTAATACATTATTTTCCTATTTTATATATATATATATATATATATATATATATATTCCCCATCAGTTTGTAGTAGCTGCTTTAGCGCTCCCTTTACCACCTCCTATTTCTCCAAATTACCTTTCACAAGTTACTGAGGAGATCTTTTCGGTTTTGAGAGCATACAAACACTCAGCGCAAGAAATATTAAACCTATTTTTTTGTTATTTTGTGATGATATCCATGTGGTCACTATTTATCAGAGCAGGTCTCCAGTCACGCCTAGTCTAAATCAATTGGTTTGGTATACCCTGTGGGTGTTGTAGTTGAACCAATAGTGCAGGTTTGTACACTACCCAGTGATTTGGCTTTTTTCAGTTTCTTCATTTTTGTCTCTAGCTGATCTGATTACAGAGTGGGGATAGACACCAATTGAACACATTTTATGTTTTACATTTAAACACTGTAAGCAACAGTATACGTTTTTCGAGTTTGCATTAACTGTTGATAATGATGATACATGCCTTCACTTTTTCCATTGAAGCACTTTTGCACACGGACAACCTTGATTGGTTGTGATTGAAGGGAGGGCTCTACAGGCCTTTAAATATTTTGTATTTTCACATGTTGTTTGTCAGAGGAAGGGATAGTATTTGGTCCCAAAACGTCACTAAATAAAGTATTTTTTGTCACTAATTTCTGAAGACCAGTGAGTTATATACTGTATTTATATATATTTATGTCTTTGTAAATATATATATATATATATATATATATATATATATGTGTGTGTGTTTGTGTATATATTTATAGATGTGTGTACATATGTATTTATGTATTTGTGTTTTACTGTATATACTGTACATATTTCACATTCCAATGTTATTCACTTAAAAAATAATTTAATTTTTACTGTCAATATAAAAAACTTTATATACCACTAAATAACTATACCTGTATATCTATTCCTATAGATATATAGGTATAGATATCTATATTACATTAATATTATCACATATATATATATATATATATATATATATATATATATAAATATATGTTTAATAAAAAATTGCATTATCTTCTATGTGAAGAACATAGGAAAATATGCATAACATGATTCTTGATTTGCGCTTTAGGTCTAACGCGGTGTCAAATTAGTGCACATGATTATTTACTAAGCTCAATGCGCATTTTTGAAATAGTTAATATAAAATATTAATAATTATTAAAAAATGTTATACATACTGTAAAAAACTCAAATATATTATATATATATATATATATATATATATATATATATATTTTAATAATTATTAATATTTTTTCAATAGATATACAGGTATAGGTGTATGTGTATGTATGTATGTATGTATGTATGTTAACGTGGTCATGGTTTAGTTTCAACTTGTAATACACGCATAACCTGATGCGCGCAAGAAGCTTACTTCTAGCTTAGTTTACGCTTGTGCTAAATTGTGCGCCACTTGTAATCTGGCCCTATGTCATTAATAGCTCTCTCTTATTATGGGAACAAATACAGATTCACTTGTATCAGTTATTTTTGTGTTTATCAAACCTTACATATGGTAAGACTTTATATAAGACATCATAGAGCAAAAAAAGCTGTGTCTAATACAAAACAAATACAAGTGAATATGCATGCAGTTACAGAAGTATGTACTAGTTTTACTTAAATTAATTCTAGTTATGATACAATAAAACAATTTTCCATTGCATCACTAACAATTACAGCTTTGCTGTTTTTGCTTTTTTTTTAGAAAAAATACACCTGTATATTGAAAATATTCACTCTTATGTTTTTGTTTATTTTTATTTTTATGTTAATCCACAGCTGATAAAGAGCCCTGTATATAAAAGTTCTTTGTATACGGTAATAGGGTTTCAGTTTTTCTTTTGCTTTAATTAGCTACAAGAATTGATGCTACTTTCCTACCATTTTTGATTTCCTAATGCATGCTTTGTTGAAATTAGGTCAAGATCTACAGAGACTGATCAAGCTGAAATGACGATTTTTATAAAGATAATTCTGTGCTGGAACAAAAGCCTATTTTACTAAAATGAGAAAACAGCGGAACAACAGAAATTAGATAACAAAGAAAGCTAAATTGTCACATTATTATATAATTCAGATATTTTTATGAAATAAAAAGTAAATGTTTAAAGGCATTTTATAATATCATTCAGATAGATTACGAGTTTTGTGCGCTATAGGGAAATTAATGACCACCACAAAAACGGAGGTAATTCACCTCCCTATAGCGCTGCTATTACAGGTTTTGTAAAACCCGGCTTGTGCGGGCGATATGCTCCATACCACACCCAAATACAAGCAGTGTTTTGATGTGCTAGTGCACGATTTCCCCATAGACATCAATGGGGAGAGTCAGCTAAAAAAAGTCTAACACCTGCGATCGCGGAAACAAAATCTCTGTAACGCAGCCCCATTGATGTCTATGGGGAAAAAAAGTTATGTTTAAACCTAACACCCTAACATAAAAACCAGGTCTAAACACCCCTAATCTGCCGCTCCCGACATCACCGCAACCTACTTAATGTTATTAACCCTTAATCTGCTGCCCCTAACATCGCCGCCACCTAAATACACTTATTAACCCCTAATCTTCCACCCTTAACATCACCACCACCTACATTACAGTTATTAACCCCTTATCTGCTGGCCCTAACACCGCCGCCACTTAAATACACTTTTAAACCCCAAATCTGCCGTCCTTAACATCACCACAGACTACATTACAGTTATTAACCCCTAATCTGCTAGCCCTAACATCGCCACCACGAAGGCATGATTAAGTGACATATGGTCACGAAACTTTGCTATTTTTAAAGGATCTTCAATATGAGATTAATGTTTTATCCTAACAGTGCTGGTGAACTTTATGTATATCTATCGCCACCACCTAAATACACTTATTAACCCCTAATCTGCTGCGCTTAACATCGCTGCTGCCTACATTACAGTTATTAACCCCTTATCTGCTGGCCCAAACATTGTCGCCACCTACCTACACTTATTAGCCCCTAATCTGCCGCCCCCAATGTCGACACTACTATACTAAAGTTATTAAACCTTAAACCTCTGGCCTCCCACATCACTAACACTACATAAATATATTAACCCCTAAACCTAACCCTAATGTAACCCTAACCCTATGCATAAGTGTAACCCTAACCCTAACGTAACCCTAACACCCCCTAACTTAAATATAATTAAAATAAATCTAAATAAAACTTACAATTATTACCTAAATTACATATTTAAAACTAAATACAAACTTATCTGTAAAATAAAACCTAAGCTAGCTACAATATAACTAATAGTTATATTGCAGCTAGATATGTGCATGGCGAAAAAATTTGGTTCGGTTTGGATTGATTCGGAATTTTTCGAATTTCGGTTCGGATCGATTCGAATTCGGAAAATTTTGAATCGATTCGTTTCGGATTCAAAGAAATTCGGCTGGATTCGGTTCGATTCGGTTCAATTCGGATCGGAAATTCGGAATTTCGGTAAGTGTTAGGTGGGATTAGACTAGTATTATGTACTGTATATTAGGTGTAACCCATAGCACAGTGATATAACCTAATATACTGTACAATACTAGTGTAATCCATGGCCATCCGAATTTACCGAATAAATCCAAACTAATTCTGATTTATTTGGTAAATTTGGCAGTATTTTAATTTGGAAATTCGGTTTGATCCGAATCTCCGAATTTGCAGAATTTTCCGAATTGATCCGAAACGAATTGCACATATCTCATTGTAGCTAGCTTAGGTTTTATTTTTATTTCACAGGTAAATTTGTATTTATTTTAACTAGGTAGGCTAGTTAGTAAATAGTTATTAACTATTTACTAGCTACCTAGTTAAAATATATACAGTTACCTGTAAAATAAAACCTAACCTGCCTTACACTAAAAACTAACATTACAATCCAATAAATTTTTTTATTAATCAAATACAATTATTACCGAATTTGGCGGCGCTATACAAATAAATGATAATAATAATAATAATCTAAATTACAAAAAAAATAAACCCTAAATTACACAAAATAAAAAAACGAAATTATTGAAAATAAAAATGAATTACTCCTAATATAATAAGCCTTTCAAAATAACCCCCCCCCCCAAAATAAAAAAAACCCTAGCCTACACTAAACTGCCAATAGCCCTTAAAAGGGCCTTTTGCGGGGCATTGCCCCAAAGAAATTAGTTCTTTTACCTGTAAAAAAAAAAATACAAACACCCCCCAACAGTAAAACCCACCACCCTCACAACCAAACCCCCCAAATAAAAACCTAAATAAACCTAAGCTAACCATTGCCCTGGATGAAGACTTCTGCTGCCTGGATGAGGATGGATGTCCGGTCTTTGAAAACTGTAAGTGGATCGTCAGGGGTTAGTGTTAGGTTTTTTTAAGGGATTATTGGGTGGGTTTTATTTTTAGAGCAGGGTTTTGGGCAATGTAAAAGAGCTAAATGCCCTTTTAAGGGCAATGCCCATTTAAATGCCCTTTTCAGGGCAATGGTTAGCTTAGGTTTATTTAGATAGAATTTTATTTGGGGGGTTTTGTTGTGTGGGTGGTGGGTTTTACTGTTGGGGGGTTGTTTGTATTTTTTTTTACAGGTAAAATAGCTGATTTATTTGGGGCAATGCCCTGCAAAAAGCCCTTTTAAGGACTATTGGCAGTTTAGTGTAGGCTAGTTTTTGTTTTATTTTGGTAGGGCTTTTTTATTTTGATAGGGCTATTAGATTAGGAGTAATTTGTTTTTATTTTGGATAATTTCGTTTTTATTTTGTGTTAGTGTTTTTTTTGTAATTAGATAATTGTATTTGATTAATTTTTATTTTTATTTTATTGTAATGTTAGTTTTTAGTGTAAGGCAGATTAGGTTTTATTTTACAGGTAAGTTTGTATTTAGTTTTAAATAGGTTATTTAGGTAATAATTGTATGTTTTATTTAGCTTTATTTTAATTATATTTAAGTTAGGGGGTGTTAGGGTTAGGGTTACATTAGGGTTAGACTTAGGCTTAGGTTTACGTTAGGGTTAGGGACAGGTTTAGGGGTTAATAGGTTTATTATAGAGGCGGTGTGGGCGGACGGCCGATTAGGGGTTAATAATATTTAAATAGTGTTTGCGATGCGGAAGGGCGGCGGTTTAGGAGTTAATAGGTTTACTATAGTTTATTATAGTGGTGACGAAGCCGGGGAGCAGCGGAATAGGGTTTAATACATTTTTTAAGTGGTGGCGATGTCTGGAGCGACAGATTAGGGATTAATAAACTTATTATAGTGTTTGCGATGCGGGAGGGCCTCAGTTTAGGGGTTAATAGGTAGTTTATGGGTGTTAGTGTACTTTTTAACACTTTAGTTTTGAGTTTTATGCCACAGCTTTGTAACATAAACTTAATAACTACTGAGTTCAGATGGCGGTACAGATCTTGTCAGTATAGGGTGTACCGCTCACTTTTTGTAATACCGGCGCTATGGAAGTCCTATTTAAAAAGGACTTTTTAAAAAGTGCGGTACTGACATTGTGTGACGGCCAAAAAGGTTTTCGGAACACCTATACCTACAAGACTTGTAATGGCAGCGTTAGGGAAAAAGCAGCGTTATGAAGCATAACGATGCTTTTTCACTCATAACGTCAAACTCATAATCTAGCTGATTGTTAATATAATGTAAATTTTATATAATTTAGAGATTATGTTACAAATGGAGTGCAAATTAGCACTACAGCTCACTCGTTAACTTTGCTAGCAGTAAACCTTTTTACATATATAAATACATATGTACACACACAATATATATATATATATATATATATATGTGTGTATGCATGTGTATTTATATATATATATATATATATATATATATATATATATATATATATATATATATATATAAAAACAAAGTCAAGCAGTAAAGCACTCCCAACTCCTGTCCGGGGTGCACAGCAAACGATTACACACAGTTCAAAGGAAAAAAGCAGGCACTCTCCGTTTGTATTGCAAAGTTTACTTAAGTGACGTTTCGGGGTTTCACCCCCGTCCTCAGACTTACATTAACTGTGATAGCACACAAAGATATACTTATACCCTTCCCCACACCAATTATGCATTCAATTAAACAATAATATAATAAACAAAGATTAATACATTCACCTAAGTTCCATAACACGGCTCACAGTGGTACTCACCCAGCACTGCTTCATCGTCATCAGAGAGGAGACACCGCACACTACTGGGTCGCACCCCCGGAAGCCGCCAATCACCTACCAGTGCCAGCCCCAGCAAGTATACGTCATCACAGACGTTGCCTGTGGCTGGAGATTCAATAACCAGTGATCGGGTGTTCAGTACAATACCCTATGAGATCAGAATGTAAAAAATGTTAATATACATACTATATACATATTAAAAACAAGATGCAGCATTATCCCACATAAATTTCAAATTCATTAACCCTAGCACTAGCCTGAGCTTCGCCTGAACCTATCCTCAATGTTCTGTGTAGAAGCTGTCATCATAATATTGAGTTATAATATTAAACCCAGCCTAGTGAATAGAGAACAGCCTAGTGGATAAACCTAGCATAGTGAATAAACATAGTACTTTTGTTGGTAAGAACCTTATTTAGATGAAAACATTGCAAAGTAAACACATAGGTAAACACATAGATGGAGCAGTACAGAGCCATAACCTGATCCTCTACCCTCTAGTACTAGGATCCATGTTTACTACCTTCCATTAAATGTTTAAACATTCCAATCAAGGAGCATACTAAAAATCACGTTAAACACATAGATAAAGCCTAGCATAAGAGCATCCATGTATTAACTCACCAAAAACTGAATCTGACCTTATATACACATCTTATTATCTTACTCAAAGAACATTTAAGAGGCCTCAAAAGAAACACTGCCAATCAAGCTTCACATTTAAGCCCTTAGGGGTCAAGGTGTCTAATTCATATGTCCATCTTGATTCTTTTTGCAGTAGAATATTACCCCTGTCACCTCCTCTTCGTGGTGCAGGGACATGATCTATCAGTGTATATCTCAGATCACAGACATTATGCCCACTCTCCAGGAAGTGGCGAGCCACCGGTTGGTCGGACTCTCCATTTTTGATTACCCTCCTGATGGAACTTTTGTGGTTAGCCATTCGTATCCGTAGATTGTCACTAGTCTTACCCACATAGAACAAACTACATGGGCAGTGTAACAAATAGACCACATGGCTTGTGGTGCATGTCATCCTATGCCTATGTACATACTTTTTTCTACTCCTTGGGTGATGAAAGAATTTACCTGTTATCAACCCATTACAGGTGCATAATTGGTGTGGGGAAGGGTATAAGTAAATCTTTGTGTGCTATCACGGTTAATGTAAGTCTGAGGACGGGGGTGAAACCCCGAAACGTCACTTAAGTAAACTTTGCAATACAAACGGAGAGTGCCTGCTTTTTTCCTTTGAACTGTATATATATATATAAGTATGGAAAATGCAAAAAACAAACAAAAAGAGTCATTTGAAAATTCACTTCACCCTGTACTATATTGAAAACACATTATAAACACATTATTTAATGTTTTACTTTGTGAATTTAATGAAATTCTGGACAGTTGACTGTTTACCACTGTGTTACATCACCTTTTTAAAAAAAAAAAAAAAAAAAAAACATCTTATTAACCATTTGGGCACTGAAGACACCAGTTGGTTAAGTTTAGAAAACAGAATTTCCCCCATTCATCCATTATGCATGCCTCCAGCAGTGCAGCTATATGGAGTCTTCATTGCCTTATTTTGCGCTTCATAATGCACCACACATTCTCAAACCAGAGACATGCGCTTGTGATCCAAGCAGAAAATGGTTTGACGTTGTTCTGCTGAAAAATGCAATGACATCCCTTAAAAAGACGCCATCTGGATGGCAGCATATGTTTCTCCAATATTTATACATATCTTTTGCATTTATGATGCCGTCACAAATGTGCAATTTTACCCATGCTATGGGCAGTGACACACCACCATACCATGACAGACTCTGGCTTTGGACCTGATGCTGATTAAAGCTTGGATGGTCGTTTTCCTTTTTCCTCTTTCGCCCAGAGAACAAGACATCTGTTTTTCAAAAACTATTTAAAAAGTTGACACGTTGGACCACAAAACACAATTCCACTGTGCTACTGTCCATCTCAGATGAGACCAAGCCTAGAGAAGTTGGCGGCGCTTTTGGACAGTGTTGATGTATGGCTTCTGCTTCACATAGTAATGCCTTAACTTGCATCTCTAGATGCAGTGGCGAATGGTGTTGATTGACAAAGGTTTACCAAATTTTTCCCTAAACCATGTCAGGATATCCATTACAGACTCATGACATTTCTGAGGGATCAGAGATCATGCACATTCAGAAGTGTTTTTTGGTCTTGCCCTTTATGCACTGAGATTTGACTGGATTTCTTGAATCTTTTATTGTGCATTAAATATTGTGCACTGTAGAAGGTGAAATTCCCTAATTCCTACCAATTTGTCTTTGTGGAATGTTGTTCTCAAAGTGTTGGATTACTTGCTGATGCATCTGTTGGCAGATTTGGGAGCCTCAACCAATCCTTGCTCTTGAAGGACTAGGCCCTTTTTGGAGGCTCCTTACATACTATGATTACACAATTGCCTCACCTGTTTCACATTACCTTCTTATTTCAACTTGTCACATCACTATTAGTCCTAAATTGCACCTGTCATAAATTTTTTGAAATGTGTTGCAGTTATCAGATTTGAAAGTAAAACATCAAATAATGTGTTTTCAATATAGTACAGGGCAAATTGAATTTTCAAATGACTCTTTTTGTATGTTTCTTTGCACTTTCCATACTGTCCTAGCATTTTTGGAATTGAGGTTGTATATATAATACAATACAGAAACAAAATACAGTATACAGATATTGTGAAATGGTAAAAAACAATAGTCTGATACAGAAATGAGCTGAGAACTGATACTCTCCTAAATTTAAGACTGCTGCCTTCTTTCAGTCTCTCCCCAGGGACTGTGATAGTTACAGAGTTTCAAAGATAGATGGCACTGGTCTTGGTATTGCACTAAGGATATGTAGATATCTTCTAATTTTCTGGTGGCAAAAGGAGACAGACTTGTTGTGTATATAAACACCAATTAATAAGGGTGCAGTATACTCAGTCCATAAGATGTGTGATGTCTGCTCATCTATAGATGACCCCACAGTTAGCTGGAACCAAGGAGATGTGTGTGTGTATGTGTGTGTTTATATATATATATATATATATATATATATATATATATATATATATATATATATATATATATATATATATATATATGTTGTGTGCACATATGTACATATTTTAGAAATACCAGCACATAAATACATATATTTAGATATGATACACATGTATACATACACATATACAACTATTTAGACATATATGCTATATACGTATATATATATATATATATATATATATATATATATATATATATATATATATATATATACAGGGAGTGCAGAATTATTAGGCAAATTAGTATTTTGACCACATCATCCTCTTTATGCATGTTGTCTTACTCCAAGCTGTATAGGCTCGAAAGCCTACTACCAATTAAGCATATTAGGTGATGTGCATCTCTGTAATGAGAAGGGGTGTGGTCTAATGACATCAACACCCTATATCAGGTGTGCATAATTATTAGGCAACTTCCTTTCCTTTGGCAAAATGGGTCAAAAGAAGGACTTGACAGGCTCAGAAAAGTAAAAAATAGTGAGATATCTTGCAGAGGGATGCAGCACTCTTAAAATTGCAAAGCTTCTGAAGCGTGATCATTGAACAATCGTTTCATTCAAAATAGTCAACAGGGTCGCAAGAAGCGTGTGGAAAAACCAAGGCGCAAAATAACTGCCCATGAACTGAGAAAAGTCAAGCGTGCAGCTGCCAAGATGCCACTTGCCACCAGTTTGGCCATATTTCAGAGCTGCAGCATCACTGGAGTGCCCAAAAGCACAAGGTGTGCAATACTCAGAGACATGGCCAAGGTAAGAAAGGCTGAAAGACGACCACCACTGAACAAGACACACAAGCTGAAACGTCAAGACTGGGCCAAGAAATATCTCAAGACTGATTTTTCTAAGGTTTTATGGACTGATGAAATGAGAGTGAGTCTTGATGGGCCAGATGGATGGGCCCGTGGCTGGATTGGTAAAGGGCAGAGAGCTCCAGTCCGACTCAGACTCCAGCAAGGTGGAGGTGGAGTACTGGTTTGGGCTGGTATCATCAAAGATGAGCTTGTGGGGCCTTTTCAGGTTGAGGATGGAGTCAAGCTCAACTCCCAGTCCTACTGCCAGTTTCTGGAAGACACCTTCTTCAAGCAGTGGTACAGGAAGAAGTCTGCATCCTTCAAGAAAAACATGATTTTCATGCAGGACAATGCTCAATCACACGCGTCCAAGTACTCCACAGCGTGGCTGGCAAGAAAGGGTATAAAAGAAGAAAATCTAATGACATGGCCTCCTTGTTCACCTGATCTGAACCCCATTGAGAACCTGTGGTCCATCATCAAATGTGAGATTTACAAGGAGGGAAAACAGTACACCTCTCTGAACAGTGTCTGGGAGGCTGTGGTTGCTGCTGCACGCAATGTTGATGGTGAACAGATCAAAACACTGTCAGAATACATGGATGGCAGGCTTTTGAGTGTCCTTGCATAGAAAGGTGGCTATATTGGTCACTTATTTGTTTTTGTTTTGTTTTTGAATGTCAGAAATGTATATTTGTGAATGTTGAGATGTTATATTGGTTTCACTTGTAAAAATAAATAATTGAAATGGGTATATATTTGTTTTTTGTTAAGTTGCCTAATAATTATGCACAGTAATAGTCACCTGCACACACAGATATCCCCCTAAAATAGCTATAACTAAAAACAAACTAAAAACTACCTCCAAAACTATTCAGCTTTGATATTAATGAGTTTTTTGGGTTCATTGAGAACATGGTTGTTGTTCAATAATAACATTAATCCTCCAAAATACAACTTGCCTAATAATTCTGCACTCCCTCTGTATATATATATATATATATATATATATATATATATATATATATATATATATATAGATAGATAGATAGATAGATAGATAGATATCATATACCATATCCCTTTTTAACCCTTTCAAAACCTTTTTTTTTCTATGTAAAAGTAATAATAATATTTTTGGAGAGCATTGCCGGGCTAAATTCCTTACATAGTAAATGGGATTGAAAAGAGACAGAAGTCTATCAATGTAGCTAAACCATTTTAAAAATGTATCTAAGGTATTGACATTTACTACCTCCTTATGTAATGAGTTCCACAATTTGATTGCTCTTACAGTAAAAAAAACTTGTAAATTGATTGAGATCCATGTACAAAGCAGAGAGAGCTTCTCTGCAGCGTGGGGCATGTTCATATATGCAAGCCTGCTTCCCGCAATGTAAGAAGCTGCTTTTTACATTCTACGCCACCTCTGAGGTGGCGAGGCAAAATCTCTGAGAGCTCACTCGCTCTCTGTGATTGACAGCCCCTTCAGTTGAGCGAATGAAGGGGTGGGCATTAGACACTGCGATGAGTGTGTAATGATACATACAGGCCAGCGGATGAAACAGATCCACTGCCCGTATGTAGCACAGGCGGGCAAACAGCTTTGAAAGTTGAGAAGCTGTCTGCCCCCCTATTAGTACATGGAGCCCTAAATCTTTTTTCCTTCAGCCTTAAACTGTGACCTCTTGCCACAAACATTTTTCATGGAATAAACAGAGCTTCCACCATCTCTGTATAAGTGGCTGGAATTCATTTATATAAAGTAATCATGTCACCTCTCAAGTGACTTTTTTCTTGAGAGGTTTGGCTAACCTCTCCTCATAGCTTAAATTCTCCATTCCCCTTATTAGTTTTGTGGCCCATCTCTGAACTCTTTCTAAGTCTGCAATGTTTTTTTTTTTTTAGATTGGTCCCCCAGAACTGCACTCCATACTCAAGGTGAAATCTTACCAGGGATTTATATAGTGACAAAATCTAATGCATTTATGTCTCTTGTAATACATGCTAGTATTATGCATTGTGTGCCCATCTTTAGCTTGTTATCTAAAAGTACTCTCAAATCAATTTCCTCCTCTGTTTTGCTAAGTCTTGTTCCATTTAAATAATATGTTGCCTGCTTACTTTTACTTCCAAAATGTAGAACTTTCCATTTTCCAGTATTACATTTTATTTTCTATTTTCCTGACAGTCTTCTAATTTTTTGTAGATACCCTTGGAAAGTAATTTCATTCTGCACTGACCTAACTTTGTATCATCTGAAAAAATAGAGATGTTATTTAATCCTTCCTCTAAGTAATTAATAAAAATATAAAAAAAAACAGGTCCCAGTATGGATCTCTGGGGGACTCCACCTATAAGACGTATGTGGGGTGTGTTACAAAACTCCTGGTTTTTGCTTGAGAGCTAACCTGAATGTGCACTAAACCATAGACAGATAAAGAGACAAATACAATTTATATAAAAATACATGTTGAATTTTTTTTTTAGAAATACTTAATAACATGACATATTCATGTTATTATTAAAATGTAATTTGGCTACTTGTTGGCTTTAGTGTTTTTGAGCTGTTATCTCACTACCCCAGAGAGTTTAATTGAATTTATACCACTAACTAAACTTTTGTAAATGTATTTTGAATTGTTTTATGTTTTAATGCACTTCCTGTCTAATGCAAGATGCTAATTTCTTAGACCTTAAAGGCCACCTCTAAACTGAATGCATTTTGACAGTTTTTCCCCACTAGAGGGTGATAGTTCATGTGAGTCACATAGATAAAACTGTGCTCACGCACATGGAGTTACCTCGGAGTAAGCACTGATTGGCTAAAATGCAAGTCTGTCAAAAGAACTGAAATATGGGGGCAGTCTGTAGAGGTTAAGATACAAGATAATCACAGAGGTAAAAAGTGTTTTAATATAACTTTGTTGGTTATGCAAAACTAGGGAATGGGTAAGAAAGGGATTATCTATCTTTTAAAACAATAACAATTCTGGTGTAGACTGTGCCTTTAATAAATTATAAATAATAGCTCCTCACAGAATCTAGGGATCGGTATATAAAGGGTTTACCCGTGCAAAATGGTGGTCTGTTTTCTTTTGTGATTGGTAATCTGCTTTAGGTTGATCTGACACCCTGACCTATAGACACATAGGGACCTATCTATCAAGCTCCGAATGGACTGACCTATAGACACATAGGGACCTATCTATCAAGCTCCGAATTGGACTGACAGAGCCAATACGTAAACTACTTGGGGAAGGGGTCAAAGGGGAAAACATGCTTCCCTCCCATTTCTGCCCCTACTTCAACTTAGATTATATATGCAGTTGTAGACTGCTACTATGTAACACTTATTTAATATGTGTATTTTTTAACATATTAGACATCAAAAACTACAACTAAAACATTAATATTTTGGCATAAAACAAATACACAAACTCAAAATTTAAAACTGCTATAAAAAAGGCAAATGTTTCCTCATTTGAAATGTATTCTAATTTATAGACAAGTTGTATTGCACATGCATCTGTGCTTTATGTTGATGGTGCAGGTTTTGTTAAAATTGCAAGCCATTTGGCCATTGCTTACATACTTATACATATTGCAGTTTTCTTGTTGGCATCTATATAGAACCTTTTTTGGAATCAACCATGTTCTCATTTCATTGTTCTTTTTAATTGGTCTGAGTTTACTTGGAGCCAATACATTCTTTTGATTTTGGTTCCTCTTGAACATTATACCTGGTTTCTCCACAATTATTGGTCTTAATATTGTATCTACTTGTAACACTTTCCAGTGCCTGGTCAGTATTTTCCTGATTTCAGCATTACCTTCATTATATTCAGTGATGCGTTTGACACAATTGTCTCTCCTTTTGGTATTATGTTTCTTTTTGGGTACCAACATTTGAGAATGTGCCATATCTGACCCCTTTGATATGGTGGTCTGTAAGTAATTTTTCTCCATAGCCTTTTTCTTGAAATTTCTTAAAAGGACCTCCTGATAATCAGCATCCTTGGTGCAATTATGTTTTATTCTTTTGTATTGACCCAATGGAATGTTGTTCTTCCATGTTGACTTGTAAGATGTCCACTTTTGGAATAAAAAAAAATATTTCTGTCTGTAGGTTTCCGATAATTTCTTACAGCAACCTGATTGCTGATAATATCGTTGAAGATAATTAAATGCAAATACTCTATAGAATCACGTGACATATTTACTGTAAATTTTAGATTCCAATCATTCTGGTTGATGTAATCCACAAATGATTCAGCAGAATGCATTTCTCCTTTCCAAACGATGAGGATATCATCTATGAAGTGACAGTACTTCTCTAGATGTTGAATGAAGGGATTGTTGTTCCATACAAATAGCTCCTCAAATTGAGCAATATATGGTTGCATATGACGGCCAAAAGTTGTGCCCATCGCCGTGCTTTGAATCTGAGTATAATAACAACATTCAAAGTAGAAATAGTTAATAGTTATGGTTCAAAATTAACTGTATACTATCTACAATGAAGTCAATATGGATATCTGGTATATTCCAGCCTTTACATTGGATTCTAATTGCATCTAGCCCTTTTTTATGTGGAAGGCTGCTATAATGCTGACACATCATCTGTTACCCACAGATGTTCATTAGACCATTGCCTACCTTTACATTTGTTTTTAGTAATCAATGGTTGGATATAAACATTTATATATTGGGATAGTATATATGTGAAGGAGACTGTTCCAGATATATTTGGTCTGCCCGGTGGATTTTGGGGGTCCTTCTAGATCTTGGGTAGATGGTAAAAGTAGGTTACCCTGGGACTCAGCTTGAACAGAAAGTGTAATCCATTATGATCTAAGATTTTATTTTCCTTAGCATTCAAAAGCAAACTATACAATTGTTTTTTAATTTGTCTGTTGGGGTTACCTGTTATTTTGATGTATGTTTGGGCTTCCTCCAATAGATTCATAGCTTCCTTTAGATCGGTATCTCTATTCTGTACAACAATGCCACCTCCCTTGTTCGCTGCCTGAAACACCACATTTGTATCTTTTAGGAGTTTCCTAAGGTCTACCCTCTCTTGTGTGCTCAAGTTTTCATGTTTCATATGAGTGGGTGCATTTTGGCTAATTTGTCCAAATCCTCAGATACCAATTTGTTAAAAATAGTAATATAATCATTTGAAGAGTTGGCAGGAGAGAAGGTTTATTTTCTCTAAAGTCCACTGTGTATAATATCTTCTCTTTTTTCTTCATACATGCTAAGGTCTAGAATATTTGAAATTATAATATTATTCAATAACTGTGTGGAATATCCTTCACTTTCTTTTTCTAGATCTATGAGTTTTGATAAAGTTCTTATATCTTCTCTATCCAAACTATTTTTGGCGGTTTTGGCAAAATGCCATTTGAGCATTAGTTTTTGAATGTATCTCTGAGTATCTATAAACAATTCAAATCTATTCAGATTTTTCTTTTGGGCAAAACTTAGTCCCTTTTTAAGTAAACCACATGATGCTGTGAAATGTTTCTTTGAGAGATTGAATAATTCAAAACTGCCATTGGTTATATCTGATTTCTGAAGATTATTTTTCTTCCTCCTCCATTGTTTACCTCTTCTGCATCCCCTATATGGTCTGTCTGCCTTTTTTCTTTCCTCTTTCTGGGAAAGAGACTTATGTCTGGGGATATTTGACTTTTTTGTTTTGACCTTTTTTCCCTTTTTCATCTATGCTGGATCTTCTACATGCACCTGTGGTTTCCCTCTGCCCCTGTATTAAAAATGAGAGACCTGAGAGGAGGTGGATGTAGTGGGATAGCTTAAATCACAATATCTAGGAGCAGGAGATCAACTGACAATAACTCTTGGTTTGAAATTCATATTACTTTACTAGATTCACTACAGCTATGTTAAATATTTTAACAAAACATCTCTGTTTGCTGCTACCAAGCAAACTGTCGCTAATGAGAATTGTTTCCTGAAATGTTGTATGTGACCATTTTGTATTAATTTCTTTCCGCTTAATGTAGGTATTTTGCTAGAGCAAACCCAATAGCCAAATAAGTACTGTAGGTTTTAAGCTTCAACTTAACATCTTAGCAGTGACGTGCTGTCATAGGAGGCAGGTGAGGCAGCGCCTCACCTTTCCTATGTGTCTATAAACTTTTTAAATAAGGTTTTATAAAAAAAAATATATATTTGTTTTAAAGTTTATTAAAAAAAAATGTTGTACCCCAAAGTACGCTGGTACTACCCCCCATCCCCCACCCCTGAATCCGCCACCATCAGACATGTAATAAAGGAAAGCTAAGATAAGATGCATTGCATTTGCAATCCATATTGCGCAATGAAGGGGAGGCTGTGAGATGTTCAGCTGCCCCTCCATTACGCACTATGGATCATGTTTTTTTACTAATTTGAGCCATGCGAACTAGCGACACCCAGCGGTGCTGCTCATCGCGGCCCATAAGCTCCCAAAGGAGGCTGCTCTCTGAGCAGCCTCTGGAGTCAGCCAGCCAATCAGTGCACTGCTCACTGCTCAGTGACATCACCAGTGGAGGAGGTGGAACTGCTGGCGGCCTATACGCGCGTGGCGGGAAGAGAGAAGAAGAGTCATGTGACCGAGTTTGACAGATCGATGCTTCCTGTGAAGCTGCTGAGAAGAAGGACCTGTCCTGCCCTGGCCCCTGCCCTGGACTCAGTCTCACTCTGGAGGTTTGCTGCTGAACATGACACAGGCCGGTAAGTAATGCTTTTGATTGATTGCATTGGGTTGGGCAGCCTGAGCCAAGTCTAAGTACACACACAGAATGTTAAGAAAATGCGTAAGGGGGAAATGCAATGCTGGGTTACTTGATCGTTGATGGCTGCTGGTGCCCCATCAAAGATCAAGTAACACAGCTTTGCATTTCACCCTCACACACTTACTTAACATTTTCTGTGTGCTGCTATAGGGGCATTGGGACATTCAAAATATTCAAGTTATATTTATTTTCTAATGTTTTTATGTGTCCATACTTTGGTGTCACGCTCAGCACTCCTCAGTGTCAGTCTAGATTTAGGAAGTAACATGTACACGATGCAAGATGGAGAGAGGCTGAGCGTGGGGTGGACTTTGATTTTTTGCACCTTTTTCCTATTAATGCATTCAAGTTCAGTAGAAGTGTTCAGTTAGTGACCAGGCTAAGAGGCTCTGAGCTCTAGGAGCAAGCTCTTCAATGATGCAAAACATGAGTCTGAGTGAGTAGCGTTTGGTTGACTAAGAACCTTACATAAGAGTCTGTGTTTAACTGTCATAATGAATTTACATTTGCACTAGTGCTTCTGCTGCAGGAGCTGGCTGTTGTGATATCACTCTAAAGCATTTCTATCTCAGCGCTTCTGATCACAGCTTTTCCCACACTGCTGTAACACAGTACACACTGAAAAGGGCTGTGATCAGAATCAGTGAGATAGAACTGCTTTAGAGTGATATCACAACAGCCAGCTCCTGCTGCAGCAGCCTTGACTAACACAGAAGCTCTGTTAGTATCACCGGAGACTGGAGAGTTTTCTACAAGGAGCTGTAAAGGTGGGAGAGATCTGTGATAAATGCCCATTACACAGCAGTTTCTCTGAACTAACCGTGGTGTGGGGGGAGGGTGCTACTACTGAACTGCTTCCTTGTCTGCTCTCAAATCAACATACTGCATTCCTACCGGGCCAGGCTGTGAACAGCTGCAGCAGTGCTGACCTATGAGATGTAAAATACTTTATAAAAGATTACTGAGGAATGCAGCAGACAAGGAAAAAGTTCAGTCAGGGATGGATTTATTACCCTACCTACTAGTAAGTGTACACAAACAGGGACAGGTTCAGGTTGTCTTTAATTGTTTGAAATTTTTGTCTATACACTGCTGGCTGTGATTATTTTGTATGCTGCTGTATGTTAAGAGAGTGAGTGAGAGAGAAAGAGAGAGAGTGAGAAAAAAAGAGAGTGAGAGAGAAAGAGAATGAGAGAGAAAGAGAGTGAGAGAGAAAGAGAGTGAGAGAGAAAGAGAGAGTGAGAGAGAGAAGGAGAGTGAGAGAAAGAAGGAGAGTGAGAGAAAGAAGGAGAGTGAGAGAAAGAGAGTGAGAGAGAGAAAGAAAGAGAGAGTGAGAGAAAGAAGGAGAGTGAGAGAAAGAGAGTGAGAGAGAGAAAGAAAGATAGAGTGAGTGAGAGAAAGGAGAGTGAGAGAAAGAAGGAGAGTGAGAGAAAGAGAGTGAGAGAGAAAGAGAGTGAGAGAGAAAGAGAGTGAGAGAGAGAAGGAGAGTGAGAGAAAGAAGGAGAGTGAGAGAAAAAAGGAGAGTGAGAGAGAAAGAGAGTGAGAGAGAAAGAGAGTGAGAGAGAAAGAGAGTGAGAGAAAGAAGGAGAGTGAGAGAAAGAAGGAGAGTGAGAGAAAGAAGGAGAGTGAGAGAGAAAGAGAGTGAGAGAGAAAGAGAGTGAGAGAGAAGGAGAGTGAGAGAGAGAAGGAGAGTGAGAGAAAGAGAGTGAGAGAAAGAAGGAGAGTGAGAGAAAGAGAGTGAGAGAGAGAAAGAGAGTGAGAGAGAGAAAGAGAGTGAGAGAGGGAAAGAGAGTGAGTGAGAGAGAAAGAGAATGAGAGAGAAAGAGAGTGAGAGAGAAAGAGAGTGAGAGAGAAAGAGAGAGTGAGAGAGAGAAGGAGAGTGAGAGAAAGAAGGAGAGTGAGAGAAAGAAGGAGAGTGAGAGAAAGAGAGTGAGAGAGAGAAAGAAAGAGAGAGTGAGAGAAAGAAGGAGAGTGAGAGAAAGAGAGTGAGAGAGAGAAAGAAAGATAGAGTGAGTGAGAGAAAGGAGAGTGAGAGAAAGAAGGAGAGTGAGAGAAAGAGAGTGAGAGAGAAAGAGAGTGAGAGAGAAAGAGAGTGAGAGAGAGAAGGAGAGTGAGAGAAAGAAGGAGAGTGAGAGAAAAAAGGAGAGTGAGAGAGAAAGAGAGTGAGAGAGAAAGAGAGTGAGAGAGAAAGAGAGTGAGAGAAAGAAGGAGAGTGAGAGAAAGAAGGAGAGTGAGAGAGAAAGAGAGTGAGAGAGAAAGAGAGTGAGAGAGAAGGATAGTGAGAGAGAGAAGGAGAGTGAGAGAAAGAGAGTGAGAGAAAGAAGGAGAGTGAGAGAAAGAGAGTGAGAGAGAGAAAGAGAGTGAGAGAGAGAAAGAGAGTGAGAGAGGGAAAGAGAGTGAGAGAGAGAGAAAGAGAGTGAGAGAGAGAAAGAGAGTGAGAGAAAGAGAGAGAGAGAAAGAGAGTGAGAGAGAGAGAAAGAGAAAGAAGGAGAGTGAGAGAAAGAAGGAGAGTGAGAGAAAGAAGGAGAGAAAGAGAGTGGGAGAGAAAGAGAGTGTGAGAGAAAGAGAGTGGGAGAGAAAGAGAGTGAGAAAGAGTGAGAGAGAAAGAGAGTGAGAGAAAGAGTGAGATAAAGAGAAAGAGAGAGAGTAAGAGAGAAAGAAAGAGAGTAAGAGAGAAAGAGAGTGAGAGAGAAAGAGTGAGAGAGAAAGAGAATGAGAGAGAAAGAGAGTGAGAGAGAAAGAAAGAGTGAGAGAGAAAGAGAGTGAGAGAGAGAGTGAGAGAGAGAGTGAGAGAGAAAGAGAGTGAGAGAGAGAAAGAGAGTGAGAGAAGGAGAGTGAGAGAGAGAAGGAGAGTGAGAGAAAGAAGGAGAGTGAGAAAGAGTGAGAGAGAAAGAGAGTGAGAGAGAAAGAGAGTGAGAGAGAAAGAAAGAGTGAGAGAGAAAGAGTGAGAGAGAAAGATAGTGAGAGAGAGAAAGAGAGTGAGAGAGAGAGAAAGAGAGTGAGAGAGAGAAAGAGAGTGAGAGAGAGAGAAAGAGAGTGAGAGAGAGAAAGAGAGAGAGAGAGTGAGAGAGAAAGAGAGTGAGAGAGAGTGAGAGAGAGAAAGAGAGTGAGAGAGAGAAAGAGAGTGAGAGAGAGAAAGAGAGTGAGAGAGAGGGTGAGAGAGTAAGAGAGAGAAAGAGAGTAAGAGAGAGAAAGAGAA
>NC_069503.1:791503524-791536024 GCF_027579735.1 Bombina bombina | reverse complement strand
AGCCAATATAGAACAAATAATAGAAATACAAATGGTCAGAGTTACAATGGTGTAAGATGTTCAAATTATGGTAGTGCACAGAAAAAAAAAAAAAAACATTGCTAAGTCAGCCTCAATTTTCCTTAACTTTAACACATAAGTTCAACCATCCCTAAAGCTAAGGAACTAGTACAAGATATAATATGTAGCGTGGGATGTAATGGATTCTGTGCTATATAGTAGGATGAGATATGAACTCCCCTAGTAATATATGTGATCCATAGGGCGACCTTCTAACTAACGAATGGGGGCACTTCCAGGTTTTGTTCTGATCTCTGTGGTCATAAGGGAGGCCCTTGAAAAGTGATTTAGTAATGGGAGCTTAGATGGTAGGTGTTGGTGATCAGACCAGCTGATCTGGATAGAAATGAAGGGTCCCAGGCTGTGGCATTGTGTAAAATAGAATGAGAACTAGGGGAGTGGTTAGAGGTGCGGTATAAGCGAGAGAAACCGCATGTTTAGTTCTCCTATTACTAGGGGACTCATTACGTGGGGGGGGGAGGAGGTGGAGGGTGTAGATTGGTCGTGGGAAATTGCAAGGATAAGAAAGAGCACAAACCAATCCTGCCGCTAGGTAGCTTAAACTTATCAGTGTAACATATGCTTGGAGGGGAAGAAATATGCTGTGCATTATCTGTGTGCAGATAAATAAAATCGTAATAGGTAGAGTCTCTAGAGATACTATAGGGATGGGGTTTCTTTAAGACAGGGTATTGTTACCTCAGTGTAAAAAAAAGCAAAACATTGGTGTTTATCTCCATAACATTTAGAACTTATCTTCTATTCTCTATATGGGTTTATTGGACCTGCTGGTAGGGTACGGGCCCTATACCCCACAACAGGAGCCTATTCTAAACAATAAGAGAGCGTTGGTTTGGAGGGCAGCACTCATGACTTTTAGTCAAACAACGGTCCAGCAAGCAAGCTATAAGTCCTAAAATTGTGTTTATAACAATAGGTTAATAGTTAGGGGTCCTGTGTGCACATGGATAAATAAAGTACAGGAGAATCTAATATAAGTCTAAGTCTATACACTCTGCGATATAGGTAACTTAATAACTAAGGCAGGAATTCTGCATGAAGGTAGTACTCCAGAGCCTCTACATAAAATCTTGATGGTGCAGTAGACAAAGGGTAGCATTAATATTAACGTGGTAAAGCTGTGTATAGGTTAGGTTAACGAGAGTTAACTAAATGGGTGGTGTAAAGGTGTGTTCAGCATGAGAAGTAAATCAAGTACAAACGTTATCAGCCACACACTTTGTCAAAGTCATGTTTGGGAGAAAATCAACCATTTGGAGACAGTATGGAACACTAAAGTCCTATGTACCTATATCGGCTGATCTTCATGGCTGAATCATAACCATAACAAAGTCTCTTAGGTGGGATAGTATCATAGTAAGTTAGGTTCCTGCCATGCCTGTCCCATCACATAGTATTTTTCCAGAAACTTGTGGATCTGATAAATGAACACAGCATGAAGTTTAACTGCAACCAAGTATTCTAAACAGTTGATTAGGCAAGGTATTAATATGGATAATTGTACTTCCCAAGTTTGCTAAAGGAAAACATAGATCATACTTTACTTATAAGTAAACTGCATATACATAAATGGAGAAGGAAGCACAAGCAGCCTAACAGCTAAGCGAAACAGTAAAAATACAGAACAAGTGGTTAATAGTGTTATAACAGGTGAATAACTTTCAGACCTAAAACATTTTTAACAGTGTCTCTCCTAGGTCAATAAGCCAGCATAACATCCAGTGATAATAGGCTAAATCACCAAAAGGTAGTAGGGACAATATCTCTATCCAACCCCAGCTTTCAAGTAGTTGCGAGCGTCGGTTATCCGGGGTTTAAGTTCCCACAATCGTGGCAGTGTCTCAGGCAAGTGATCACCCTTTGTATGCATTGTAACTTTAGGATCTGACTCCTCACTTCCAGTTAGAATCCCCAGGGCCAAATCTATCTTTAGTCAGATAGCCAGTTGATTTAACAATTTTAGGGGGAGCCTAAGCATTGCATGCTCCACTATGTCTGCAATGTGGCTCTTATGATTGTGGGGTTCCTCCGTAACCAAACTGTCAGCCGCAGCTCCCATCTCAATGGGCCCCCAGCCAGGTATGGGCTCGTGAGCTAAAGTGGTCTCGAGGCAGCTCCCCATCTCTGGTGATGAACTGGTGAGGCCCATTAATTGGGGTTCTAGGAATGGAGATGATGAGGTGCTGCTGGGGGGTAATGCTGTGTCTCCCGTGGAAGGTGCAACGAAAGTAGCGCTAGCGAAGTCTGTATCCAAGGGGTTGAAGTTAAGGTCGCCACAAACAGGGTCAAGGGAAACTGCGTAGGCCTCCCGGTACTGCCGCAATAGAAAGCCGATTTCCTGCAGGAGGGCATGGGGATCCATGGTAGATGCCAGTTATTAGTAGGGACCTGTCGGTAGATACGGCTGTCAGTCAGAAGGTAAAGTTCCGATATCTGTGCCCCAGCACCTGGGAAAAACAATTGCAAGGAAGCCTCCACAGTATGAATACAGGCTAAAGATACTGGCTACCTCGTGGCAATGGAGGAGGACACAAAAAGAGCCGTGTTTTCAGCGAATTCTGCAAAGCTTTATATTAACTTTCCATAGGTATAGTTTAGCCAGGGTGATAGGTGTTTCTGGAGGAATTTTTTTCTGTTAAATCATGTGAAAAAGATCCAATATTGAGCATTAAATGCAGGAGCTCTTACTATCCTACTGTCTGTCCTACCGGCGGTTGGCTCCTCCCCTAAAATGTATATTTTTTTGATAAATTGATTTTTCATATTTCAAAATTAATATTAATATTTTTGAAAATATAATTTTTCTCTTGTTGTATTGTATTAGTGTTTTAATTTAACTAAATACTAAGCCAATATAATAATGTCTGTTGCTAGAAGTGAATCATTTGAATCTGTACATAGTGTTGAAATATGTTCCCCAAGATTACCCCTCACTCAGGGGGATGTCCTTAAGATGGACATTATAGGCTACATTAAAAAAAGGTTTAATATTGCGGGTGAATTAAATTATTATATAGATATGCTTGCAATTAAGGCTAAACATATTGCTATTGATGATGGAAGGTGGAATGAAAAAAGTGAATTATTCCAAGAATTATTAAAAATTAATCAATGCAAAAATCTCAAAAAATGGGATGAACTAATACTAAAATCTTGGCCCCTTGTAATATGCATTATTGACGAAATGCCCCTACTCTGTATAGAAAAGGAATTGCAAATACAGGGGCTAGACGATAGTATTCGCTCCTCATGCAGATGCAAAGATAATTTAAATATATCCGAAAATAAAATTGATGAGCTTGCCCAAGACATGGCCACCTTGCAAAAATATAACCAAAGTTTAGTAGCTCAGATAGAAGATTTGTATAAGGAACTCGCACAAAGCCAGAGAGAATTAAGTGGTTTAAAAAGGCTGTATTATCATAATGATAATAATGATAATAATGATCATAGGGAAGAGTTTAAACAAAGGACCCCTATTGGGTCAGAAATAACCTTCCTAAATAGACAGTCACTTTATGTTATAAATTCAGGGAACTGATTTAACTCAGCTGATGAGGGGGAAGGCAGCCCATAATAAAAGGGAAGATAAGGAATGCTCCAATCCCAAAAATAACGCCCCTAGGAAAGCCCAAGATACGCCTAATATGGTATATGATGCCCCTAAAATAATTACATTTTTAAGTAGTGCAGTACCTAAGTTCTGCAACAAGGGAACCAATTCTATAATTGATCACTTAGGGACCTATGAAAATGCTTTTTCCATAATGAATGTTACAAGTGAGCAGTTAAAAATTGAACTTCTTCCCTGGGTATTTGAAGGTAAATATCACAAATTCTTTGCTTCACTAAAGGATATGAATATTCATTCCTGGAATGAGACAAAACAACAGTGCAGAAAGGAATTTGGGCAATATCACACCAAAACTGCAGCAAAAATAGCTGTATATGGTTTAAAATGTGGTGCAAATCAAAGGCCTATAGTATTCATTTCTGTACTAAAAAGTGTGTACAGTATGGCGGGTTTCCCCAAATTTGAATGCTCAGAATTTATGAATTTATTTCTCAAAAAGCATTGCCCACGCCCATCAAACTTAATTTAGCTAGAGATTTTGATGAGCACTGCTTATTGGACTGGCTGATCAAAAAGAGTACAAAGTTATACTCAGCAGTCTGGTGAACAGGGGGTTAAAAGGGAATCAAAACCCAGTCCCAAAATTGTGGCAGAAACTAGGGTGTCACCTAGCCCCCTCAATTTGGAGTCTAAAAAGAAAACCTATGCGGAGGTGGACCGATAAAACAGGCCATCGCCACAAGGTTTTAACTCTGCCCCTCCCCCAACACGGGCTGAGGTACAGAGAAAATGTACTCAAAATGGGGGGCATACCCAGGTAAATAATTATACCCAAAGAGATGAAAACCCACAAGGTTATCGGTATGCCGGTTAAAGTAACTACCAAAAGTGTTTAAAATACTCTCAGGGTAACCAGACACCCCAAGTAAATAGTGCTCCCCAAAAACGCTGAACAAGTTGAACTCCAAAGACAACCAAGTCAAAATAAGAACAATAGCTATGATCCTGAGGGATCCCAAGGATCCAGGAATCAATACCCTGGGATATCAAAAAATCGGTCCATGGGTAAAGATAGCTTGTCCATTCTAGTGGGCCAACTCAGTACTCAAGTTAGTCAATTATGTACACTATTTACTAATATGAGTCAAGTTTTGATGGCTCAGAACCCTAATAATCCTTTTTTAGGGGTACAGCCAGTGGCCAGCAGTGGGCCATAGGCACATCATACATACTGCAGTATTACCTGAGAAAGGGAGGAGAGATATACTAAATCGAATAATAAATGTCAATAATGGTACTAATCATATTCTCTCCCTACAGACCGGAAACAGACAATTTAGCTGTGATGATGAGCAACCTAAGCCTGGAAGCATTAACAAATCTCTTCCTTTGCAGCATTCTCTTAACCTTATTTCCATAGATGCAGTAGACAGGAGCCCTGTCGATCCTGTTACAGAGGGATGGACTGGAAAGAATGAAGTTTCTTCTGCATCAGGTAATGTGGCAAAGCCCACAGATGTGTGATAATGCAAATTTTATGTGTGAAATAGTAGAAACTGCAGGAAGATATTATGTATTAGCTGAGCTCCAGGATTCAGTCTCTAACCCTATCATGGGATTGATTGGCACTGGATCTCAGGCAACTATTTTATCCCACAGGTACTACACACAGCTAAATGAGCTAACACCCCACAAACCTAAAGTAAACGAATTTGATGGTTCACTAATAGGTGTTGGGGGTGACTCTCTAAAAGTCTATGGTACTGCATGGTTAAAATTAAAACTGGGGAACAGGGTAATAATACACCCTGTCATTATAGTGGATCTGCTAACTGATCGTTTAATTATTGGTAGTGATCTCCTGAAGTGATTAAGCACCATAATTGATTGCATAAATAATGTAATTTGGTATAAGGCCTATTAATTAAGAGCGATCCGGTATATCTCGCACCCGACATAACTGTCACGTGGTGGAAGAGAAGCCAGCTGTTGTGGAGATTCATTTCAGTTGCTCTGATGGTAATACTTTTAAAATTTCACCTGGAAAGATAATATTTCCTTATACAGAGATGTATTACCCATATCTCTCCACAAGGGGGGGTCATAAGATCCCTAAAGGGGGAGGCCACACGCAATACCTCACAATACCTCGCAGGAATTGAGAGAGTTAAAGAGGACCTTTTTTTCCTTATACAAGTGCATGACCTTGGTAAAACCAAATATGCTAAATTGAGCTTAAACAGGAAGCTAGCTATATAAGCGAAGGCTTATTAGCACAGATAGCTGAACCTAAGGTGATTAAATATCTTTCTCCCCAAGACCACTGTGTCCACGGCCTAGATGAAAGGTCTGAAAGCTATAACGTCACAGCTAAATGTTTATTATCTATCTCTATATTATCTATCTTTATAGGTAATAAATCAGCGAAGCACCTGTTTTTAGTTTTAAATACTCCCCATAATCAAATAGAAATAGATTTGATTAACTCTTGTCTCTGGAGCAGGTTAAATGGGGACCCTGAAGTATTTCAGGATGAAAATGCTGCCCTAAAATCAAAACAAGAAAATGCCATATGCTGTGAATATACAGGTGTCTAACAATGTTATAATTCCTGCTGGGGCTAATAAATTCCTCTTATCCTTACAGGTAAAGAGATGCCAGAAATTAAAAACTTCTGAAACACTAATTTGCCTGTCCCATAGAATGCAAAATCTGGGTATAACAATGACATACTCCTATGGTAAATATTGGAACTATTCCACTACATGTTATTGTGCATAACATGACTCCACAGGATATCACCTTATCCAAAAGGAACTACTATAGGATATGCGCTGGAATGAAGTTATTACACTTTTGGATTCCAGAATAATGTAATTTGGCTAATACCTGAAGGATACTTAACTGAAGAAAAATTAATAGAACAATCCTTTGCATCTATGCCAAAGGGACTATTTACAATTCAGTCTATTTATCCCTTCAGCTAAGAGGAAGGCATCTGTAAAATTAAAGAAGTCTCCCTGGTATTTGATCAGCTGATCAAACAACAAGAATACCCCGATACCCAGAGTCATGGGGGCAATGTAAATTATAATCAAGGGGATCTCACTAGTAGGTTGGAAGAAGCCTATGAAATAGGACAGCCTGAACTCTTTCCAGGATTTCAGCAAATAGTCGAAGAGCAAATATCTTTAGCTAATGGCTGTTCCAGTGATGATGAATGCCGACAGCTATGAGAACTCCTGATGGAATACAAGGATATTTTTGCTAGGGATTCTTATGACTGTGGGACTACAGACTTGCACATTGCAAGAATCCAAACAGATCCCAATGCACCACCCGTCTTTGTTAAACAATACAGACTTCCTTTAGTCTCATGTGATTCTCTTGCAGAAATTATAAGGAACCTGGAAAAACGGGGTATCATCAGACAGGTGCACAACTCTTATAACAATCCTATTCTAGGTGTTCTTAAACCAAATGGACAATGGCGTTTGTGTGCTGATTTAAGACAGCTAAGCAATCAAGTGTACATGTCTGGCTGGTCTGTGCCATATATTGACCAGTGCCTAGCACAGATGCAGGGATCTAAAATATTCACTGCCATTGATTGTGCACAGGGATATTAGACCATAAAGGTACATGAGGAGGACCAGTATAAGCTGGCATTCTCGTTCCAAAAGGTCCAATATGCATTCCAGAGACTCCCATTTGGATACATAAATTCAGGACATGAATTTGCTGTATTTATGCATCAGGCTATGCCTGATGCACTGGAAAGGGGGACCTTATCTTATGTTGATGATGTTTTAATCAAAAGCACAGACTTTGAAAAACACATCACAGAACTTAATCACGTCCTCAGCTAACTTAAAAGGGCAGGTGTCAAACTATGCCTACAAAACTCAATGGTGCCGCACTCGTGTAAACTTCTTGGGACATGAAGTTATTTCTGAAGGGTTAAATCCTCAGAAGAAAAAGGTGGAAGCTATAATAAATTCTAAAAACCCAACTAACTTAAATGAATTGAGATAATTCCTGGGTATGATGAATTATTCACGCAAATTTATTGATAATTATGCAGAATTAGCTAAACCACTGCTACATATTCTAAAGAAGGATGTGAAATGGAACTGGGAAAACTCACTCAAGCACCTTGCTAAGCATACCCTGAAGGTGGTAAACCTTTCTACTTACAGACAGGTTATACAGATATAAGCATGAGTGCTGTTTTATACCAAAAGCATGATAATTTAAGCAAAGTCCCCAGTAGAAATAAAATTTAGTGATTGCGAAAAAGCCCTCTTATCTACTGTATGGGCTCTACAAAATTTCCGCAGCTATATATAGGGCGAGAAAATTATTGTAGAAACGGCCAGCCAGCCTTTGCTATATCTGCAAAGTGAGAGAATAAGAGATGAGAATTTGTCTAATAGCCGCATAACAGCTTTGACTCTTTCCTTACAAGGTTGGCCTTTAGAAATTTGCTGCAAGCAGAATAAAAAGAATCCAGTCGCACAGGGGCTTGCTGAGCTCCACGACTGTACTGCTAACGATCATGGGGAAGAGTTATTAGAAGATGATTTCCTGAAGGAACAATTGCTTTCCCCATATAAAATATATAATGAGGACCATTGTCAAACTTTACCTTGGGTATATGTTGATGGTTGTTCTTACCATGCCACTATTGAAAATTAGCACAGATTAGTTGCTGGCATTGGTATAACTTGGGCAAATGGATTCCCAAATATTTCTGTAGGGTTCAACATTGGACCAAGATCCAGTCCAGTAGCAGAACTAGCTGCTGTTCTAAAAACTATTGAGATGGCTATTGAACAAGGTATTCATGAATTTGTGATCATTACTGACTCAAATTACGTGTGTGAAAGTTTTGTTGAATACCTGCCAACTTGGAAAAGAAATGGCATTCAGAGAACTAACAACAAACCAGTCAAACAAGGCAAGTTGTTCTGCGAGATTGATAATCTGGTGGTATCCAATTATTTGACCATACACTGGAAAAAGACCAAGGGTCATTCCAGGGTTCTAGGTACTGATAAGGAAGGCAATGGTCTTGCATATTCATTATCCAAACAAGGAGCCATAACTGCAGAACTCCTTAATATCGACCACTTAATGGGTGCGATTCAGGTAGAAGCCATTACCAGAAACCAGGCTAAACAACAGAGTGAGCCTAACCTGGTACAATGGAGTCAGGATTCTCCTACTGTGGACCTAATCACTAGTCAAAAAGAAGACCCCATTGTATGCATCATCTATAAACACATAGAAGATCCTGAAAGCAAACCCATCTCAAAAGATGATTGTATTGGCAAGGAATATCTTAGAATCTTAATGAAATCCAGGTCACAATTCAAGTTACAGGATGGTTTGTTAATTAGAACCTCCAAAACTGGCATCCATCAATGGGTGGTACCCACCAAGTTCAGAGGTCTAATGCTTCAACATGCCCATGATGCCCCCACATCTGGTCATTGTGGTGCCAAATTTACGTATGAAATATTGCGTGACTATGCCTTTTGGCCACACATGTTGAAAGATGTTCAAACTTACTGTCAAGGTTGTTTAATCTGTTCACAGTTCCAACCCACTGCACCAATGCATAGAGCTCCATTATAGAAAAGGGGGATGGTAATGCCATGGTCAGGTACCCAAATTGATTTTATTTGTCCAGTAACTAGGTCATCTAGAGGTAACAAATACATGTTAACAGTGACATGCCTATTCCCTAAATGGGTAGAGTGCCTTAGTGCACCTAACAATAGTGCTGATACATGCACAGCATTGCTCATCATCCCTGTGTTTCCCAGAATCCGATCGGGAAACCCACTTCACTAGCGAAGTGATGACCAAGATATGGTAAATACTAGGGGTCAAAATAAAGCTCCATATTGCATATAGAGCTGCCTCAAGTGGTGGTGTAGAGTGTTACAACCATTCTATTGTGAAAATCCTCAAAAAGTTTGTGAGTGAAATGGGTAAAGACTGGGATGTAAAATTACCTCTAGTCCTAATGGCATTAAGAGCAACTCCAAGTAGTGCTGCCAAGATGTTACCTTTTGAATTAATGACTGGTAGAAGAATGGTTCTACCTCAATATCTACTGCACCGTACATCAGACTAGAACTTGATAAACGCTGCCAATACACATCAATATGTGGAGAACCTAAGAAAGCACCTGCAATATGCCTTTGCATTTGCTCAAAGGAACTTAGATAAAGCTGCAACTGCCACTAAAACCTATTATGGTCTCAAAACGTCCAAAAAGTAATATGAAATAAAAGATAAAGTTTATCTTTAGAACTTTGGAAGAGATCAGGTTAAGGAAAAGAAATTTCTTCCATCATGGAAGGGTCCTTTTGTCGTTCCTAACAAAATATCTCCAGTCGCCTATAAAATTAGGATACCTAAAAATGATACTTTTATGGATAAATGGGTCCATATTAATCAGTTACAAGCGTGCCATCCTAGATCCCAACTACAAGTCATAGAGGGAGAATGAAATGTCATATCCCCAAATGCACTAAAAGAAATATTGTAGTTTAAAGATATCTAGCCAATGAGCATGATGGCTAAAAAATAATGGACTTTCTTCATAGAAGACTGTCTATGATGCATACTGTCAATACACTTACCAAGTACCACTGACTTTAAGTCAATTCAAATGCATGTGTCCTACATCTATTTAAAATTGGAAGGGAGAATTATGTCAGGGTATCTGTGAATAACATGAAGTGGACTACAGATGTACCACATGAATTGATGCTTCATTTTTTTTAATATAAAATTTGACATGAATTGTGTGGGCTGTAGCCATAACAGCCCCAAACCCCCCTTTTTCCTGATTACAATACATCCAAATGAGAACAAAGGAATAAACATTTAGTTCAATTAGAAAAAGGCAAGTTATCTCAAAGAGATGGTCATCTATATGGATGTGTATTGCAAATCTTAGATCAGACACAAGAAGCCCTTTTGAAGTTTCTCACCATTTCTTTCTGATCTGAGAGAAGCATATGCCAAGAGACATGATGTCTGAGGATTTCTTTTAAAGCTTAAACAGATACAGAGGGAGAACCAGTTTTTAGCTGAAGAAATGACTCATATCACCTAAGTGTGATTGTCGCCTGCGGAGTTTCCCATAGAAGTACAAAATTGCTGTGACGGCACCTGTAGTTCTCTGTAAGTCAGTGACCCTAAGTTCAGATAAACAACTCAATGCAGTTCAGTACTTGACAATGTGCAAGATATTGAAGACAAAGAAATGAAAAGGATTCCGGCACTTCTTGAAACTTGAACACAAACGGCTTTATTGGCAAGTAAAATCAAAGGCAAAAGAAATGCATAGCAGCCCCAGCAATTCCGTCATTGCGGCACAGCAAACAAAAGGTTAACATGGATGTTGGTCACTAAAGCTGATGCGTTTCGGCATCCCACGCCGTAGTCATAGTATAATTAGTGGCCATCATCCTTAGGTTTAAAAAGAACACTCTTTCACCTCATTGGTTAAAACTAAACACACCTCCAATGTTGATTTGTTATATTTCTCATCTTTTAAATATCAGTGTCTATGTGTGGCAATGTAATAGATTCTGACTTTTGTTTTGAATCATACAAGATTGATAGATTAATCATTGTACCACTGTTGTAGTTATGATGTTAGTTAATAAAACAACATTTCCGTTGTATTTAAAGATTATTTTCAAACTGAACCGTGTGGCTATAGAAGGCAATTTTCTTTTTAGTTTGAATTTGAAGCTTAGGTAAAGTGTATTTGAATGGTTATTATTGCAGATGTTTAATTTATTTCTTTTGTATTTCTTTATATTTCTTTAAACACATTGACATATGTTCATTCCATAAGATATAATATATTTTGTGTCACTGTTAAAGCATATTTTTAGATATTACAAACTGCAACTTGGCACGATTATCTCATGATATGGAATGAAATATAAAAAATAAAATATATATATATATGTGCATTCTTTCGTGAATGCACACACATATATGTATATGAGTACATCTGCCAATAGGAAATTTTGTCTGGGACCAGAACTCCAATGTTGGCTAATGCCAGAAGTTAATAAGGTCAAATTCACTATTTAGACCTAACGGTCTTCTGGTCTTTAACTTTAGAATCCAGAAGACCTCTTCTCTGGCCAACAAAAAGTCTATATTACCTCCCCTCTGGGGGCGTGGGACATATTTTATTATAGTCCAATTTAGTGTGACTGGACTTTTGTTGTGAATCAACAGGAAATGCGTGATCAAAGGAGTAGTGAGTGTGCCTGATTTTATGTTATTTACATGTTCACGTACTCTGGCTCTGACTTCTCTTGAGGTCATTCCTACATATTGCAAATTGCAAACTGAGCACGTTAAAAGATAAATAACATAGGTTGCCCTGCAATTAAAACATCTCTCATGTTCGAAAAATTTACCTGTCACTGTACTCCTGAAACCATTTCCTAAAGATAGATGATTGCAAGCTATACAGTCTATGTAGTGATATCTATAGACTCCTTTGGTATTTAGCCAAGAGCTGGATATAACCCCAGTTTTGGCTCTGAGCATTGTGGGTGCTACCCTATTGCTTTTTTACTTACTTCCTTTTTGATCCCTAGTAACATTTTCTTGGGGTAACCTCTAGAAACTAACCTGTTGGTTAGTTCATTAGCCTGTGCTTCAAATGTATGTTTGTCTGAGCAATTCCTAAGAGTCCTGACATATTGGCCCTTTGCAATGGCTTTAAATACGCTATTGGGATGATTGCTCTTGGCATGTAGAATTGTGTTTTTTGCTTTAGGTTTACGAAAAACACTTGTGGATATGAAACCTTTAGTTTCTGAGGTCTTTCCTGTTAGAGTTACATCCAAATAGTTGATTGTATTTGACTTGGTTTCAAAAGTGAAACTAAGACCTATATTGTTACTGTTTAAATCTTGAATGAATCTGGATATCAGATTTGCATCTCCTTGCCAAATTAAAATGAGGTCGTCTATAAACCTCTTGTAAAATGTGATGTGTTGTTTGTATTCATTTCTATCTCCATAGATGTGGGACTGCTCCCACCACCCCATGTAGAGGTTGGCGTACGAGGGGGCAAATTTGGCCCCATAGCAGTCCCACATCTCTGGAAATAGAAGTTACTGTCAAAACAAAAATATTTATGTGTGAGTAAAAAGTTTGTCACCCGCAAAATAAAGCTACACTGTTCATCCTCAAATTGTCCTGAATTTGTTAAAAAATGCCTGATAGCTTTTAGGCCTTCTTTGTGTGGTATTGAGGAATAGAGCGCTTTTACATCTATAGTGACCCAGGTGTTTGTTGTTTTCCAACCCACATCTCTCAGCAGGCCCAATAAATGTTTTGTGTCAGACAAATGGCTTGGTAATGCCAACACATATGGCTGCAATATTGCATCCAGCCATTGTGAAAGTCTCTCAGTCAGAGAACCAATACCACTAATAATTGGTCTCCCATGAATTTCTATCCCAGGTTTGTGGATTTTGGGCAAGTGGTTAAAAATTGGTCTGACTGGGAATTCAACTTGTAAATATTTGTACGTGTCTTCGTCAAACATTCCTATCTCCCTTCCTTCATCTAGTAAGTCCAAGAGTTCAGACTCAAAAACGTCAGTAGGGTCTTTGCTTAGCAAAATATATTGTTCTGTATCCATTAACTGTCTCCTGGCTTCAGTTAGGAATTGATTTATGCTCATGACCTCTATAGAGCCGCCTTTATCTGCGGCTCTAATCACTAGGTCATCATTGTTTTGGAGCCTTGTAAGGGCTTCCTTTTCTCTTAGGGAAAGATTAGGCTTGCTTATACAAGAACTACAATTATTTGAGAGAGCTGTGAGATCATTCTCCACCCTTTTTTGAAAAGTTTCCAAAATTTGGCCCCTATTCTGAATGGGGTAAAAGGAGGAATTATCTTTAAATTTAGGCAAATTTGAAGTGTCTGTAGGTCCCACTGCTCCCATAAAATGTAGTTCTTCTAAGGCTATTAAGTCACAATCTTCCTCAAAAGTAAGGTGTGATGTAGTAGTGGCTGTAGCTGTCCTGTTTATGTCCGTGTCAATATCATCATTCTTTTTGTAAAACTTTCTTAATGTCAAATTTCTAATTAACTTGTTTACATCTAATAGAGTTGCAAACAAATTAAAATTAGAAGTAGGAACAAAACTGAGTCCTTTGTTTAAGACCTTGATTTCAAGGTCAGTTAAGGTATAGTCAGAGATGTTGATAACATTATTCATTACTGATATTTCGTGTAATAGCCCCTTTTATGGCTCCTCTGTGGGTACCTGTTGGACCTGGTCTGTTCTGGTTTGTCTTGTTCTAGTGTTGGTGTATGGGGGTTCTGATTCTTTATTACCTTTTGCCCCCCCCCCCCCCCAGTTTGTACCAACTGGACCCAGGCAAAAAACCTTTTCAAATTCATCTACATTGCCAGATTTAGGAGTTGGCACATATTTGCTTGCAGTACCTAAACTCCCTATATTTTGTGTAGGTATATGTGGAAGTTGGGGAGGGGGTGGTAATGTTGCTGATGGTTGGACCAGGATAGATTTGATTTTGGGTTTTACTGTAGCTTCTGGTCTATCCTGCATAGATTCTATAGGTAATGGTAATGTCTGGGCTGTCCCTGAATGTACCTGTTCATCCTCTCCTGAACTTAGGAACTCATCTGTTGATTCTGCTTCACTTTCACTGAACCTAACCCTTCTATTATCATACTGATAGTAGTTTCTACCCCTTCTGCCTCTCCCTCTCCCCCTTCTACCTCTGTTTCCTCTAGGATATTGTTGGTAGCTTCTAGAAAATGACTTGTACCTCCTATGCCACACATATACTCTGTTCAAATCATAATCATTTTGGTCCCTAATGTACTTCTTGTGTTTAATCTCTAATAATAATTTTTTAGCTTCAGATATACTTTCTGATAAAATTCTATCAAACTTAAGGTAATCTTCAATGTCTCTTCTTTTGTTTAATTATGACTGAGTTAATCCTATCTGGACTAATATTTCCTTTAATAAAATAGACTTGAATTAAACAATTAGCAATATGAGTTTTAAAGAACAGTCTGATAGAGTTTGATTCCAGCGTGTAATGAACTCCTTATCTTCTGTAATAAACGTCGGGAATTTATTTATGCGAAGTCCTCTGGGTATCATTCCCATTTCATGATATTTCATGAGTATCTGTATGTCGCATTTTGTTTTTAATTCCCTTTTTAGTAGGAGCTCCATGTCGTCAAATAAAATACTTAAAGTAAGTTGTGATTTATCAGTAGTAAATATTTTGTCCAGTTCAATATCTGTTCCCCTCCTCTCTGTCGAGGTTTTCAACAAAAACAGTTCACATATTTCCTCTAAATCAGTCATACTAAAAAAGTGTGTATCACAAAACAAAAGTCTCTTTCCTTAATTCTCCTTAATATGTGCAATAAACATGCACAGCTTGGGATGTTATTGCAATAAAAATTGCTTTTATCACACTCTTGTTTTTAGTTGTGATTGAAAAAAAAGGAACTTTGTAATGATGTGCTATCCACTAATGTCCCATTATCTCATATCTAGGAGTTAGAGGGAGGCCAAATCCCCTTGGTAACAAACGTTAAATACAGTAGAGTTTCTCCTATTCATATGAGGAATGAAGAATGACACCTTTTTAAACTCGTATCCACTCAGTCAATACAAAGATAGTCTTTAAGGTAAAAGTGGGTAAGCTGATGAACAAAGCAGAAAGCTCACATTTAAAGCTCACATTACAACTGTACTCACAAATTGGTGCTTCAGTGCTTGGTCCTGGGGGAGCATGTCTCACTCGTCCACTGCGTGGTCTCTGGCCTTGCTGATTGCTCCCCTGCTCGAGCTCACTGGATTCCTCTCTGTGTGTGAGTACGTGAATGCATCCCAGCTTACCGCGGCGTCTGACGTCACTATGCGGTTCCTCCTCTGGAAGTCTGTACGGTGGTCGAGGAGTGTCAATTCCGGAGTGCAGGCCAGATATCCCGGTAGGCTTGTAGAATTTGAAGACAAAGAAATGAAAAGGATTCCGGCACTTCTTGAAACTTGAACACAAATGGCTTTATTGGCAAGTAAAATCAAAGGCAAAAGCAATGCATAGCAGCCCCAGCAATTCCGTCATTGCGGCATAGCAAACAAAAGGTTAACATGGATGGTGGTCACTAAAGCTGACGCGTTTCGGCATCCCACGCCGTAGTCATAGTATAATTAGTGGCCATCATCCTTAGGTTTAAAAAGAACACTCTTTCACCTCATTGGTTAAAACTAAACATACCTCCAATGTTGATAACCCAGCTTAAAACAGGTAATTCACTACGATTACGGTTGTTGGAGCCGAACCCGTCAGCATACAGTCCCAGGAGTGGAGTTCAAACCGCTCACAATGCCATTTGAACTTGCACAGTCTATCTGACAATTTGTATATGTTTTTAAGAATTCCTCAATAAAGAAACCTTTTATGACATCCATGTCTCTAAGTGCACCTTGCAAGTTGACTTTTTGTGGAGTTTCCCATATGCAGATCCCAGACAATTGTCATTTCAAGTCTCTGTATGACATAGGAAAAATAAATCTTACAAAACAATTGTGCCAAATTTTCATGTAAGTTTAAATTACTCAAATGAGCATGTATATTCAGACACATATTAAATATGAACATAAAAATCTGGGAGATTGTCTATTCCTAAGAAGGGTAATATTGGGAGCTGAAAACCTAAGAATCCAGATTTCAACATGTCTTGCATTGTAACTCTCAAATTCATTTATAAAATACAACTTGTATTTAAATTTCAAGTATAATTGATTCTCAGACTTTATATATATATATATATATATATATATATATATATATATATATATATATATATATATATCCTGAGAAGAAATGCCTAACAGTAACATACCAGATAAGTGTATACTGAATTTAATGAATAGCTGTATGGTAGATGCATAAATGCTTGTTTCAAAATGGTAACATGTGTTTCTTTATTTTACAGACAGCAAGATGTCATATGAGTATTAGTCATAAACAAGTCATCAATCTGTGCACTCAAAAAGAGGCGTACTGAATGTGATATAAGCTGTGTTTTTAAATGAATATAGGAAAATAATCATATGCCACTTTAAATGGATTTTAAGATAATAATAATAATATGATGTTAGAAATAATACTGATGTTTCATATTAAAATAATCAGGAAAAATGACATAAATATGATCCATGTATATAAAACATATGATCAGATAGGTTTATTAATATAAAGAAATAGTGAATTTGATAAACATTTTATAGATTAGATAATTGAACTGCAGCAATATTTGAATGAAACTGTTTGTCTCCGTCTGCTGCCCCCAATGGCCTAAATCCAGTATTTGGCTGTTGAAAATGAAATTTCCCAGTAGCCAATCATAGAAAAGAGCGTACAGAAATCTATTGAATGATTAAGAAGTGAGGAGGAGTTTTGTCTCAGACAAAAACTCCCTGCACAGAGAAAGAATGAGCTTGGTGGACCTGTAGTTCTCTGTAAGTCAGTGACCCTAAGTTCAGATAAACAATTCAATGCAGTTCAGTACTTGACAATGTGCAAGATAACCCAACTTAAAACAGGTAATTCACTACGATTACGGTTGTTGGAGCCGAACCGCTCACAATGCCATTTGAACTTGCACAGTCTATCTGACAATTTGTATATGTTTTTAAGAATTCCTCAATAAAGAAACCTTTTATGACATCTGTGTCTTTAAGTGCACCTTGCAAGTTGACTTTTTGTGGAGTTTCCCATATGCAGATCCCAGACAATTGTCATTTCAAGTCTCTATATGACATTGGAAAAATAAATCTTACAAAAAAATTGTGCCAAATTTTCATGTAAGTTTAAATTACTCAAATGAGCATGTTTATTCAGACACATAATTTTCTGTAAGACAAATACGTTGGGACACTCTTTGTGGATAGGAGACTATCAAGATTAATTCTCTTACAAATGTGCCTAATTCCTCTAAGCATATGACAATAGATTTTTTTGGATTTTAACTGAATTCTCAAACTGGTGACCTGATAAAGTATCAAGAAATACATTCATTGTTGCTACAGTCTAATTGAAGCTGATAAATTTAAAAGAGCACAATTATATATATATATATATATATATATATATATATATATATATATATATATACTGTATATATATTTAAGAATTTGTCTTAATTATAGACTTATTTCAGCTCAGATAATTTGGCATAGGAGTTAATTGTTTGCACAAATAATATATCATTTCTGATGTTTTAAATTAGAGTTATGTAGGAATTGGCTGTTAAAGTATATTAGTAGTGGCCCAGATTCTGGTATTCTATTGTGGTATTGTAATGTAATTCAATTGTGAATAAGGTTAATTCTGAAGGTACATTTGGTTGGCTTTGTAAAGAATATTGCAACAGTTTAAAATTGTATAGTTTGATTCATAATCTGGTTTTCTATAAATATAATTCAATATGTTTATAAATTTAACTAATATAAAGAATTTTATAAAGTTATATTAATTTTAATTGTTTTGTATATGCATTTTATTGGGGGTTTGTTTTAAAGAATAATTATTAAATATATTGTAACCCGGCCATAAAATGATAGTTTTTATTTTGTTGCTATATTTAGTTTTTACTTTTTTAGTATTTAGTATTTTCTAATTGAGAATCCTTTTTTAAATTAAGCTATTTTTTGTTTATTAAATTTGTCTAAATGTGATTAAAGGGACATAATACTCATATGCTAAATCACTTGAAACTGATGCAGTATAACTTTAAAAATCTGAAAGGAAAATATCACCTCAGTATCTCTATGTAAAGAAGGAAGATATTTTACCTCACAATCTCCTCAGCTCAGCAGAGTAAGTTCTGTGTAAAAAGTTATACTTCACCTGCTCCCAGCTGCAGGTAAAAAAAAAAAAAAAAAATGAAATGAAATGAACAGCAGCCAATCAGCATCAGCAGTGCTGAGGTCATGAACTCTTTTACTGTGATCTCATAAGATTTGACTTAACTCTCATGAGATTTCATTGTAAACTTCCCTAATCTGAATAGGGAAATAATATGAGAGTGCACGAGGCTCATCCTTTCAGCTGTCCCAGGACAGACATACTAATATGCTGCTTAGAAATCCTTTACAATGGGATGTGGCTACTGAGGAACTTTTGAGGTAAAATATTTTTCTTTTTTACATAGAGATGTTCAGGTGATATTTTCTAGTCAGCTTTTTACAGCTATGCTGCATCATTTTCAAGTGTTTAAACATTTGGGTATTATGGCCCTTTAATAGACGTAAAAAAAAAATGATTAAGGTTTAAGATTCATTATTTTCACTTGCTTATGCTGACTAGAGACAAGTTTGTAATCATTGTTTCATATATTAAATAACATCTACAAAGTTCCATAATAATTGTTGTATCCTAATAAAAAAATATAATGAAAGAGGAAACTGCCATATTCATAACATAATGATATGGTAATATCACTCATTGTTTCCATTTGCTTCTTGAGCCCCAAAATAGCTTTATCAAGCTTGTCTTTAGACCCCAAGCAAACTAATTGACAAAAAGATTTAAAGTGGAGCGTGAATTAGATCTCCTAATCACGTGTTAACTTCGCTAGATGGTGGCTTTTTGTGCTTGTCAGGTTGCACTGAGTGTTAAAAATAAAACATTTGCGCATGAGCGCTAACCCAACTCATGCGAAAAGCTGAACTTTAAATATTGCGAGCGCATTTACATATTCCCCCATAGAATTCAATAGAGTGCATTAACCTGATCACGTTTATTCAAGCACGCTAACTCCACATGAAATATGAATATTTCACATTCCAAAGTTCTACACATAGCTGAATATGTTCCATCTTAAATAAATATTTCTATATGTATCTGATGTTTTTTGGTAAAATATATTTTTATATATATATATATATATATATATATATATATATGATTATATATAGGTATACAGTATATATACATACATACACATACAGGAATATCTATTTAAATATACTTAGAACTAGTGATGTCGCAAACCTAAAAGAACCGCGCGAACCGCCATTGACTTCAATAGGCAGGCGAACTTTAAAACCTACAAGGACTCTTTCTGGCCACAATAGTGATGGAAAAGTTGTTTCAAGGGTACTAACACCTGGACTGTGGCATGCTGGAGGGGGATCCATGGCAAAACTCCCATGGAAAATTACATAGTTTATGCAGAGTCTGCTTTTAACCCATAATGGGCCTAAATCAACTAACATTCCCAAATTGTTTGCAATAACGTGCTTTAAAACATCAGTTATGATGTCGTATCTATCAGGTAGTGTAAGGGTTACGGCCGCATCACAGTGACAGAGCAAACTCCAAGTGTTACGCACCGCAATCAACCGCAAACAGTCCACTTGCACAACCACGAGATAGATAGATTTTATAGATAGATACATAGATTACATAGCTCAATCGATGCAATATACATATGATCGATACACTGTACATAGCTCAATAGATGCAATATACATTTGATCAATATGAATTACATCGATCAATAGATGCAATATACATTTGATAGATACAAATGTTATCGAATCAAAGATGCAATATACATTTTATAGATACGAATGACATCAACCAAAATATGTAATATACATTTTATAGATACGAATTACATCGATCAATAGATGCAATCTACATTTGATCGATACGTTTGATAGTTCGATCGATTTGATATATAAATAAATGGATTTGAAATATATATAATTTCCCTGACAGAGTATAAAAATAAGACATGTGGTCTGTGACCCGTGGTGTGTTAAGTAGTAATATTCTTAACATTTTACTACAACCTGTTACTCCCCCTATCAGATGAGGTCTATATGGCCTTCATTTGTGGAACCGGGAGATGGAAGAAGATGATTTTTCTGTCCTCCTACTTCAAATTTGTCAGAAACACAAGTGGCTGTCTCAAAACATCCCGGACAGAAGATAGATTGATAGATAGGATAGATAGATATACATAGATTGATAGTTATATAGAATCGATAGAAGAGAAATAGATAGATTTGTTAGATATATAATTACCCTGATAAAGTCTAATAATTAAACATGCTGTCTTGGACCCAACTAGGTTGTGTTAAGTAGTACTATTCTTCGCACTTTCAGCCCTGTAACTCCCCCTATTGGTGGAGGTCTATATGGCGGTTATGATTACCCTGACAAAGTATAACAACAAGACACGCGGTCTGGGACCCATGGTAATTTTGTTGTGTTAAGTAAAACTTTTCTTATCACTTGAATCCCTCTTACCCCCCCTTTTGTTGGAGCTCTATATGGCCTGCATGATTAGCCTGACAAAGTATAATAAGAAAACATCTGGTCTTGGACCCATGATAATTAGGTTGTGTTTAAGTAGTACTATTCTTATAACTGTAATCCCTGTTACTCCCCCTATCAAGGGAGGTCTATATGGCCTGATGATTGACAATTTTTGCAATACTGTTAAAAGAAATATGATTGCTGGGAATAATTGGCTAGGTGGGCCTGGCACACAGCAGGCTGCAAGGCAGGAGGAAAGTGCAATTCAATGGCACGAGCAAACTGAGGATTCAGAACAACTATTACCAAAAATTTTAATTTTTAATTATTAAGAATACTGTGACAACAAATATGATTGGTGTAAATATTTTGAAAGTAGGCCTGGCACACAGGCTGGTAGGCAGGAGCAAAGTGCAATTCAATGGCATGAGCAAACTGAGGATTAAGATCAACAATCAAATTTTTTTTAATTTTAATTAGTAACTATACTGTGACAACAATTATGATTGGTGTGAATAGTTGGCAAGACGGCCTGGCACAAAAGGCTGCCAGGCAGGAGGTAAATGCAATTCAAGGACACTAGGAGACTGAATACTGACAGTCAAAACAGTGATGATTGACAATATTTGCAATACTGTTAAAAGAAATATGATTGCTGGGAATAATTGGCTAGGTGGGCCTGGCACACAGCAGGCTTCAATGGCACGAGCAAACTGAGGATTCAGAACAACTATTACCAAAAATTTTAATTTTTAATTATTAAGAATACTGTGACAACAAATATGATTGGTGGAAATATTTTGAAAGTAGGCCTGGCACACAGGCTTGGAAGGCAGTAGAAAAGTGCAATTCAATGGCACGAGCAAACTGAGGATTGGCACACAGGCTGGCAGGCAGGAGGTAAATGCAATTCAATGGCACTAGGAGACTGAATATTTGCAGTCCAAAAAATTATGATTTAAATTTTTTTATATACTGTTACAAGAATTATGATTGGTTCCACTAATTGGCTAGTTGGGCCTGGAAAACACGCTGGCAGGCAGGAGGAAAGTGCAATTCAATGGCACGAGCAAACTGAGGAATCACAAGCGATCAATTTGGAATTTTAAAGATTAAAAATACTTTTACAACATCTAGGATTGGTTGCACTAATTGGCTAGGTTGTGCCTGGCACACAGGCTGCCAGGCAGGAGGAAACTGCAATTCAATGGCACTAGTAGACTGAATATTTGCAGTCCAAAAAATTATGATTTTTAATTTTTTTGATACTGTTACAAGAATTATGATTGGTGCCACTAATTGGCTAGTTGGGCCTGGCACACAGGTTGACAGATATGAGTCGTGGATGGTAGGTAGGGCAGCAATTTAACACAGTATGCTGTGTAAGTGACAAAAACACAGGCCTGATAGAAAATTAAGTTAGATTACACTAGCAAAATATTTTAAAATTTTAGATTTTAATATTAAAATTATGTTAAGTGCAATGCACATATGAGTGGTCACACTGGCTGGCTGCTACGTAGGGTAGCAATTAACAACAGTATGCTGTGTAAGTCAGATAGACAGTTAGACACAGGCCTGATAGAAAATAAAATTAGATTACACTAGCATAATGATTTAAATACTTTTTTTTGGGAATTTTAAGAAAAAGGTTAAGCACATACATATGAGTCGTGGCTGATAGCCTTGGAAGGGCAGCTATTAAAAACAGTAGGCTCTGTAAGTCAGATACACACACGCCTGATAGAAAATACTATTAGATTACACTAGAAAAAGGATTTAAATTATTTTTTTTGGGGGGGGAATTAAAAAAAGGTTAAACACATATGAGTCGTGGCTCATAAACTAGGGAGGGCAGCAAGTAAACACAGTAGGCTCTGTATGTCAGCAAAACACACAGGCCTGATAGAAAATTATATTAGATTACACTATCAAACAAATTTAAACTTTTTTTTATATATATTTAAATTAAGGTGAAGAAGATATGAGTGGTGGGTGGCTGCCTGGCACAGACCAATTAACCAAAAGACTGAAAAAAAATGAGGTATATTAATGCTGAGTGAGCCTGACAGACACAGGCCTGATAGTAAATGTAATTAGATTACACTAGAAAAATGATTTAAATAAAAATTTTAAATTTTAAATAATGTTATAAACGGATATGAACACTGGTGGCTGGCACAGAGCAATGAACCAGAGTATATGCTGTGTGACACAGGCCTGATAGAAAATGAAAAAAAATTACACTAGCAAAATAATTAAAATTTTTGGTTAGTTAAATTTAAACTAATGTTGTTAGGGAGATATCAGTGGTGGCAGTAATCACAGCATATGCTGTGAGCCTTAAACACACAGGCTGAAAGCCAGACAAATGCTAATAAAAAAAATACGAAAAAAAAAATGCACAAAATATAGCCCTAAAAAGGGCTTTTTGGGGTGCTGTGCTTGCAGCAGAGATGAGTGGAGTCCTTCTGGACTGTAGTGGACACTAAATACACTAGCCTAGCTATGTTTTTCCTATTAATGTCAGGAGCAAAAACACAACACGTCCTCTCATTAAGAAAGCAAGGTCGTTATGAGTCTAAAATGGCGGATTCCGAGTAGCTGGGAGGGTCTGTGAGGGAGTGTCTGATGTTGATTGGCTCTAATGTGTCAGACGGCTGTGATATACAGGGTCAAAGTTTCCTCAATGATGACACATAGGGGCGGATCAAACATCGCCATGTGTTCGCCCACAAACGCGAACGCAAACAAGCTATGTTCGCTGTGAACCGTTCGCGGGCGAACAGTTCGGGACATCACTACTCAGAACATGTTCCCCTATGTGAAGAACACTGGATTTTGAAACATTTACACTAAATACACAGTTAAATATGAATATTCCATAAATATGATTTTTCATGTTTTCAGGTTCTTGACTGCAAAGGGCTCCAATGCACTTTTATATCTATGTCTATATATGTCTTTATATGTGAAAATATGTTTTTATGTGTTTATATGTGTATATATGTCTGTAAATACATATATGCACATATATATACTGTATATATATATATATATATATATATACACAGATAGATAGATAGATAGATAGATAGATAGATAGATGATAGCTAGATAAATAGATAGCTAGATAGATAGATGATAGATAGATAGATAGATAGATATGCGTATATAGATTTGTAATCAAAATTATTCAGACCCCATTGCAAATCAGGTCTATTGTCAAAATTTACAGACTTTCAGCTGTTTGCAATGAACAAATCAAACAAAAGCAATTGAAATAGCTCAACAAAATGAATGCTTCAAGTGGTTTTCCCAAATTCAATTGATAATGCAACTTTTAATAAATTCTGCAGTCTTAAAATTATTCAACCTCTTATTAGAATCACTCACAATAGCACAAATATTCGAAACGGGTGTTGTTAATCAAGGACTTCATTAGTTGCACCAGGTGTGCTTGAGCTAGAACACATGAAATACCTGAACTGGCTAGGGGTTTGATGAGTGTCACATTTGACGGCATGTTAGAAATATATAAATACGTCAAAATAATTGTCCAACAAGTTAAGAGAAGAGATTATCGTTCTTCACAAACAAGGAACACGATACAAAAAGATAGTGAAAGCTCTGAATGTTCCTAGTGACACCGTTTGAAGCATTGTTCTTAAGTTCAAAGTTAAAAGAACAGTCGTTACACTACCTGGACGGAGCAGAAAAAGGAAGCGATCAACGGCTGCAACCAGATTTCTGAGAAGGTAGGTTGAGAGAAACCCTCAAGTGACTGCAAAAGACCTGCAGCAAGACTTGGTGGCAACAGGGACTGGAGTTTCAGTTTGCACAATATGGTGCGTACTAAGCACAGAAGGTTCCCATGCCAGAACTCCAAGACGTATACCACTACTGACCCAAAAACACAAGAAAAGTCAGCTCTAATACGCTCAAAATCATATAAATAAGCCACAGAAGTTTTGGGATTCTGTTCTGTGGATCAATGAAACAAAACTGGAACTTTTTTGCCCAAGGGATCAATGGTATGTCTAGAGGAAAAAGAATGAAGCATGCACTGAAAAGAATACTCTGCCTACAGTTAAGCATGTTGGTGGCTTGTTGATGCTATGGGGCTGCTTTGCATCCTCTGGCACTGAAAACCTGCAGCGTCTGGAAGGAAAGATGAATTTATTGACGTTTCAGGAAATCCTTGGAGAAAACATCATGCTGTCTGTGAGGAAGCTGAAGCTTGGGCGTCAATGAACCTTCCAACAGGACAATTATCCAAAGCATACCTTAAATTCTACCAAGGCTTGGTTGCAGAAGAAGTCCTGTTAGATTTTACAGTCACCTGACTAGAACCCTATCCTGTCCCCTTGACCCTATCCCCTCACAGCAACTCCCCTCCCTCTCGGCTACCTTTACCCCTATACTCAGACACATTTTCAACCTCTCCCTCAGCACCGGCATATTTCCTCATCTCTGAAGCATGCACTGGTCACACCTATCCTCAAAAAACCTTACCTTGATCCTACCTCTCCATCCAACTACCGCCCTATTTCCCTCCTCCCTCTTGCCTCAGAGCTTCTCCAAAAACTAGTATATGCACGCCTGTTCCACTTCCTTACATCCAACTCCCTCCTTTACCCACTGCAATCTGGATTTTTGTCCCCATCATTCCACAGAGACAGCAATTGTTAAGGTTACCAATGACCTACTTACAGCAAAATCAAAAGGCCACTTCTCTCTCCTTATCCTCCTTTATCTGTCTGCAGCCTTTGACACTGTTGACCACCCTCTTTTGCTCCAAACCCTCCAATCTTTCAGCATCTGTGACACAGCCCTCTTGTGGCTCTCTTCCTACATGTCAAACCATACCTTTAGTGCAGCCTTCTCTGGGCCCTCCTCTGCCCCATCACCACTTTCTGTCGGAGTACCACAAGGCTCTGTCCTTGGTCCCCTTCTCTTCTCAATCTACACATCATCACTAGGTTCCCTAATAAAGTCCCACGGTTTCCAATATCATTTGTATGCCGACGACATCCAAATCTAATTCTCTGCACCAGACCTATCTCCTTCCTTGCTAACCCGTGTCGCTAACTGTCTTTCTCACATCTCTTCCTGGATGCCCTCTCACTACCTCATGCTAAATCTCTCCAAAACTATGCTCCTTATTTTCCCCCTTCTTCCAAAATCTCCACCTCCAATCTCTTTATAACTGTCGACAACTCCATCATTACCCCTACCCCGCATGCCCAATGTCTCGGGGTCACATTTGACTCAGATCTTTCTTACATTCCTCACATTCAGTCCTTGGCTAAAGCCTGCTGCTTCCACCTCCAAAACATCTCTAAAATTAGACACTTCCTTACACAAGACACAACTAAGATTTTAATCCACTCTCTCATCCTTTCCCGCCTTGATTACTGCAGCTCTGTCCTCTCTGGTCTCCCCACCTGCCACCTAGCTCCTTTACAATCCAAAATGAATGCCTCTGCCAGGCTCATCTTCCTTACACGTCGCTCTTCATCTGCTGCACCTCTCTGCCAATCCCTTCACTGGCTTCCTCTTGCCTCTAGGATCAAACACAAAATTCTCACTCTGACATACAAAGCCCTCAACTGCACTGCTGCCCGCTATATCTCAGACCTTGTCTCCAGATACTCTCCCTCCCGTCCCATTCACTCTGCTCATGACCTCCTACCCTCCTCCTCTCTTATTACCTCATCACACTCCTGTTTACATGACTTCTCCAGACTGGCTCCCATCTTGTGGAACTCTCTGCCTTGCTCCACAAGACTCTCCCCTAGTTTTGAAAGCTTCAAGCTCTCCCTAAAGACTCTACTGTTCAGGGATGCATACAACCTATGCTAACCTGTCTTTATACCAGTTCCTCTCCTCCATTGCAATCCCCTGAACCCCCTTAGCATGTAAGCCTAAGAGTCCAACTGTTTGTAGATCACCTTCTTAAGAGTTGACTATAACAGTGCAACTCTTGGCAGGGCCCTCTACCCATTTGATCCCTATAATTATTTTGATGTACTCTGCATTTGTTTATAGCGTTGCAGAATCTGTTGGCGCTCTACAAATAACCAATAATAATAAAAAATAATAATAACCCCATAGAAAATCTCTGGAGCGATTTGAAGCTGAAAGTCTGTAAATTTTGACAATAAACCTGATTTTCAATGGGGGGTTGATTAATTTTGATTACAACTGTATGTATTAATATGTTAAAGCACTTTTGCATGCCTTTTTTTATAACACCTGAGACCTGTTTGAGCCCTTATAACCTTTTAATGCAATTTTTTTTTAAATATAATGTTTATTATACAGTTTTAAAATGATTGTAACCGTATTGTACAATGTATTTTTGATAGGTTTTTTTTACAACTTTTTAGTCAAGTGTAATAGTTAACCAAATCCCAACAGCATTAAATTAAATTACGATCAAGTGAACACTTTTACTTTGAACCTGTAATAAATGTGCTACTTCCAAAGCGTGCAAAGAGTCGTGATAAACGCCTTATCACTCACTTGCAACAGTTAGCGTGATACTCGTAATCTAGACCAAAAAAGGAGCTAAAAATTAAAAGGGACAAAAAAATCTATTTTTTTTAATGATTCAGAAAGGGCATATGATTTTTAAACAACTTTCCAATTTACTTCTATTATCAAATTTGCTTCATTCTTTTGCTATCCTCTGTTGAAGCAGCAGCTAAGCAATACTGGTGAGCTAGCTAAACACATCTGATTAACCAATGACAAGAGGCATTTGTGTGCAACCACCAATCAACAGCTAGCTCCCATTAACGCATTGCTGTTTTTGAGCCTACCTAGGTATACTTTTCAACTAAGGATACAAAGAGAATGAAATAAATGAGATAATAGAAGCAAATAAGAAAATGAATAAAAACCACATGCTCTAAATCATAAAAGAAACATTTTGTGTTTCTTGCTCCTTTAAGTTTCAGAATAAAAGTGAAGCAGTATTTAAAGTGAAGGTAAACTAAACTGCTCTTCAATGAATCAATGAATATATCAAGCAAAATTAATATTATGTTCATTCATCATTATTTCTATATTTTAATATTACCTTAGATATTAGCTATATTTCGCATCGATTATGCCATCCTAAAATCAACCCGTAATAATTTTATTTTTTCTAAACAACGGTCACGTTGTTTAAACATCCAATTGATTCTTTGGCCGTTAGGCGGCCGTCAATTGACGTAATGAGTGGATGGTTCTTCTGCGCATGTGTAACTTTTCGTTGTTCATACTAGCAAAGCGAGCGCGTCCACATTTAGCGCATGCGCATTAACACAATCATTTGGCAGGCAGTTACAACCGCATTGGATCGCACCGAAGACCGCGATTAACGCATGCGCCAAGGTGAGAGTGAGTTAGTATGCGCATGCGCCCTTGTTAGATGCTCGATGTGCACGAGCCTAGTAGACACGTATAGAGCGGGTGGGACCGCTCTATACGTCACTGTCTAAGAAAGACAGAAATGCTGAATGGGAGGAGAATCGCAAGGCAACGAGCATAAAAATAACGGTATATAAATAATGTAAAAAATACACTTATTGAAAAAAAAAACTTAGCGACTGTGTTTAACACTGGAAAAGGATTCTAAATATCATTTTTTAATGCCCAAACTTTACCTTCACTTTAATGCTCTTGCACTAACGCTGCTAAAAGTAAGCTTTTTGCGAGCATTGGGTAGAGCTTATTTTACAAGTTGAAAGAAAAATGTTTTTGCACAAACACTAACCTGATGCACACAAAAAGCTGAACTTAAGATATTGCTTATGCATTAATATATTACCCCCATAGAAGACAATGGAGCAAAAATGGTGGAAAAAACCCTATCACCCTACTTACACTTAAACCCGATCGCATATTCTCAAGTGCGCTAACCAAACATGAAAATATACATTTTTCATATTCCATTGTTTTTCACATAGCAGAATGTATATATATATATATATATATATATATATATATATATATATATATATATAGTAAACAATTTCCAGTTCAGCCCACCGATAGCCAACTCGCCTGGGTGCAATGATATAGCATCAAATAGGAAACAAGAGAATGCACTCTCAGGACTTCTTAAAAAAAAACCAATTTAATGGAATGTTTTCGGGGTTCACAACCCCTTCATGCTGATGAAGGGGTTGTGAACCCCGAAAACGTTCCATTAAATTGTTTTTTTTTTTTGAAGAAGTCCTGAGAGTGCATTCTCTTGTTTCCTATATATATATATATATATATATATATATATATATATATATATATATATAGTTATAAAATATACATTAATACATATGTACACACATATATATATATATAATATATATACAGTATATATATATAAACATATTTAGACATTTATATGTATGTATTTCTGTGCTAAAGCCCTTTCCCTGCGTTTTTTTTTCTAATACATTATTTTTGAGCCCTTATAACTTTTTTGTGCAATTTATTTTTGTAATTATTTCTACACTTTTTAGTTTCACGAAACAGTTAACTTCAATTGCGCTCAAGTGATCACATTTACTTTCAACTTGTAATAGTTGCGATAAACCCAACATGCGCAAACACCTACAATAAACGCCTTTTTCCTTGCGCGTTACTGTTAGCATACCACTCGTAAGCTGGCCCTTAATGTTTGATATATTTGTAATGCAGGTGTAAAAGAGTAGCCTTTTCTTAATCATGTAAAAAAGGAGACTTTTGCAATGTCTTACTCTCCAAATTGAACTCCAAAACATTAATGACAATCTGAAAAATCTGGAGGATTATGGTATAATGAACCTTAAAGTAATAACTAAGAATACATTTTAAAATACTTTATAAAAAAATATTCTGTGCTTTAACAAATGCAAACAATAATAAATAAATAAAAGTTTTGTTCACATACAGAAAGCTTTGCAATGTTATATCATATGTAGCACATGAACAGTTTACTTTGATATGAGACATCAGTAGTTCCCTGGGGTGTGGAAAACATGTGTTGTGGTTCAGAAATGAAAGCAATATTAGTATGTTTCTTACTGAAATATGACAATTGCAAAAAAAAAGGAAAAAAATCTGTACAAAATACAAAGAATACAGAATATTTGCTGTAACTTTGCTGACCACACTATTACTGAATTTATGTTTCATTCCCTCTATGTATTAATAGGGTGAAATAAAAAATGGAAAATTCAGGTCACAGCTTTGCATAGATTGTTAATGCTGTGTTCTGATTCAGAAACTGGCATATTGCAGGATTCTCTGGTGAAAAGATGTGAACAGATGAGTGTATATGAGACCAATGTGGCTGCTGCTGATGTTCAAGTTATTCTTAGGAGTTACTCCCAGCTCAACTGAAATAAAATATACATTTTTAAACTTACATTACTGCATCATATTTTACTAGATAGAATTGAAAGAATATTATTATATTTTTCATTGTTAGTAACCTTGCATGTGTCTTGGGCACTATGCAGCAGCAGTTTTTATATCAATGTTTTGTATGCTCACATTACTATCTGAGTCATTAATGTTTAAAGTTAAACATTTATGAAGACATATAGCCATCTCAGTAGAACCATGAGTTAAGTGGTCTATCCAGGACTTTTATTTCCTTTGAGCATTATGGTTGGATTATTGAGTGAATGACATGGAAATGCCTGGAAACATAGAAACATAGATATTGCCGGCAGATAAGAGCCCAGCATGTCCGCCCGATATTACCTAACAGTATAAACTTATTTAGTTCATAGGATAGCCTTATGCTTGTCCCAGGCATTTTTAAAGTCCCCCACAGTGTTTGTCATTGCTAACTCTTGAGGAAGTGTATTCCATAAATCAATCACTCTTTCTGTAAAGAAAGTGCTTCCTCAAATTACTCCTGAATCTACTACCCTTCAGCTTGAGATCATGACCCCTTGTTCTTGAATGGGATTAAGTTACTGTATGTAGTTGTAAATCAAGGAGTAACAGCTGGCAGGCATTTGATTTCTAATTTGTTGGAGAAAATTGATGTAAAACATTTCATAGAGATTCAATACTTTCTAATACAGGCAGCTCACACCTCACTCAGACTTCCAGGTTCAGTCCTTGCTTTGGAGAATTGAATAATGTCTGCCCATTGGAGGGTTGGTTTTGATGATTTTATTTAATTATGGTAAACATTAGAGAATTGGGCCCTGAGTATTCTACATGTGATAGAATCTCACAATCTATTAGCAAGCGATTGTTCTAGATTTCCTAAATATTATGGTCACAATTGGTGAAACAAATGTCTCTAATCACATGTTGTTTATGTCATGAAAAGGCTTCACTAATATTTGGAATGATAAAACATTTTGAGAAATAAACTCTACAGGACAAAAGCTTTTAGAGTGTAATCTGAATTGCTAGCAAATTTATGCCTCCAGTGAAAACCTTGATGAGAAAAATGGGATTTTTCTAAAAGAAACAATGAATACAGAGCTATATTTAATTTTGATAAATCATTATACCTCTAGCAGTATTGATGTTTGTAAATGCATTTATATGTATATGCAGCATATGCATATGTGGCTATGCATCCATTAGCTGAATCTATATATGTATTCTTTAGAAATTCAATATTTTACATGCCCTTAGGTTGTGCACTACAGGACCTTCGTAAGCACATATTTTGGAGTTTTACGTTCTCATGATTAATTAATTATTTTTGCCCTGTTAACTTGTTAATATTACATTGGATATCCCTGTAGCAATAATGAAATGAAAGCAAGTATATATGAAGCTATAAATGAAACATGTGAGCGAATAAATTATCTTAAAATCAGCATGTATTGAAGCAACTTGAAGAGACAATAATAACTGACCATTAAAGAACTTTAAAAAGGGAAATAAATATAAAAATATGGTCTACACGTGCAGCAAATCAAAGTGCTTATTGGCTTTAATTGTTTGAGATAATGTCTTGTTAATTATTATTTTTGTGTACAAAGATTATAATTTTAGTGTTTTTTTTTACATCTGGCATTCATATTACCATGTATTATGGATAGATAGATAGATAGATAGATAGATAGATAGATAGAACATTGGCAGGAATTATAGAGTATGTTATTGATACTTTAGAGTTTAAAAATATAATCTTTTTGTACAAAATCTATAATGTAAAGCAGAATAGTATTCTACAGCCAATTAACCAATTACAAAATATAAAAGGTATATGAAAATACTTTAAACCTACAGTCAATTTATGTTTATATTAAGCTGTTCTATGGGCATAGTACACAAACAAACATGATCATGATCAACAATTTCTTCATAGGTAAAATGTATATATTATGCAAAAAGCAATGCTTTTAGAGACTTTTTAACTCTTATTTAGGCAGACGTTAAAATGAATAGATGCACTCTTTTCATGTTACTTGCAAGTCTTAGCACTACTATGAATACT
>NC_069503.1:791446024-791498524 GCF_027579735.1 Bombina bombina | reverse complement strand
CAAGCACAATGAAAGCCATAAAACACATAGGCCTAGATTTGGAGTTTGGCGGTAGCCGTGAAAACCAGCGTTAGAGGCTCCTAACGCTGGTTTTAGGCTACCGCCGGTATTTGGAGTCATTCAAAAAAGGGTCTAACGCTCACTTTTCAGCCGCGACTTTTCCATACCGCAGATCCCCTTACGTCAATTGCGTATCCTATCTTTTCAATGGGATCTTTCTAACTCCGGTATTTAGAGTCGTGTCTGAAGTGAGCGTTAGAATTCTAACGACAAAACTCCAGCCGCAGAAAAAAGTCAGTAGTTAAGAGCTTTCTGGGCTAACGCCGTTTCATAAAGCTCTTAACTACTGTACTCTAAAGTACACTAACACCCATAAACTACCTATGTACCCCTAAACCGAGGCCCCCCACATCGCCGACACTAAAAATATTTTTTTTTAACCCCTAATCTGCCGACCGCCACCTACGTTATACTTATGTACCCCTAATCTGCTGCCCCTAACACCGCCGACCCCTATATTATATTTATTAACCCCTAACCTGCCCCCCACAATGTCGCAGCCAGCTACCTAAAATAATTAACCCCTAATCTGCCGACCGCCACCTACGTTATCCTTATGTACCCCTAATCTGCTGCCCCTAACACCGCCGACCCCTATATTATATTTATTAACCCCTAATCTGCCCCCCTCAACGTCGACTCCACCTGCCTACACTTATTAACCCCTAATCTGCCGAGCGGACCGCACCGCTACTATAATAAAGTTATTAACCCCTAATCCGCCTCACTAACCCTATAATAAATAGTATTAACCCCTAATCTGCCCTCCCTAACATCGCCGACACCTAACTTCAATTATTAACCCCTAATCTGCCGACTGGAGCTCACCGCTATTCTAATAAATGTATTAACCCCTAAAGCTAAGTCTAACCCTAACACTAACACCCCCCTAAATTAAATATAATTTTAATCTAACGAAATTAATTAACTCTTCTTAAATAAATTATTCCTATTTAAAGCTAAATACTTACCTGTAAAATAAATCCTAATATAGCTACAATATAAATTATAATGATATTATAGCTATTTTAGGATTAATATTTATTTTACAGGTAACTTTGTATTTATTTTAACCAGGTACAATAGCTATTAAATAGTTAAGAACTATTTAATAGCTAAAATAGTTAAAATAATTACAAATTTACCTGTAAAATAAATCCTAACCTAAGTTACAATTAAACCTAACACTACACTATCAATAAATTAATTAAATAAAATACCTATAATTATCTACAATTAAACCTAACACTACACTATCAATAAATAAATTAAATACAATTCCTACAAATAAATACAATGAAATAAACTAACTAAAGTACAAAAAATAAAAAAGAACTAAGTTACAAAAAATAAAAAAATATTTACAAACATTAGAAATATATTACAACAATTTTAAACTAATTACACCTACTCTAAGCCCCTTAATAAAATAACAAAGCCCCCCAAAATAAAAAAATGCCCTACCCTATTCTAAATTACTAAAGTTCAAAGCTCTTTTACCTTACCAGCCCTGAACAGGGCCCTTTGCGGGGCATGCCCCAAGAAGTTCAGCTCTTTTGCCTGTAAAAAAAAAATACAATACCCCCCCCAAACCCCCTTAAATAAACCTAACACTAAGCCCCTGAAGATCTCCCTACCTTGAGTCGTCTTCACCCAGCCGAGCCAAATTCTTCATCCATCCGGAGCGGAGCGGCAGCATCCTGAAGACCTACGACGCGGAACATCCATCCTGGCCGACAACTGAACGAAGAATGGCGGTTCCTTTAAATGACGTCATCCAAGATGGTGTCCCTCGAATTCCGATTGGCTGATAGGATTCTATCAGCCAATCGGAATTAAGGTAGGAATATTCTGATTGGCTGATGGAATCAGCCAATCAGAATCAAGTTCAATCCGATTGGCTGATCCAATCAGCCAATCAGATTGAGCTCACATTCTATTGGCTGTTCAGGGCTGGTAAGGTAAAAGAGCTTTGAACTTTAGTAATTTAGAATAGGGTAGGGCATTTTTTTATTTTGGGGGGCTTTGTTATTTTATTAGGGGGCTTAGAGTAGGTGTAATTAGTTTAAAATTGTTGTAATATATTTCAAATGTTTGTAAATATTTTTTTTATTTTTTGTAACTTAGTTCTTTTTTATTTTTTGTACTTTAGTTAGTTTATTTCATTGTATTTATTTGTAGGAATTGTATTTAATTTATTTATTGATAGTGTAGTGTTAGGTTTAATTGTAGATAATAATAGGTATTTTATTTAATTTATTTATTGATAGTGTAGTGATAGTGTAGTGTTAGGTTTAATTGTAAAATAAATATAAATCCTAAAATAGCTATAATATAATTATAATTTATATTATAGCTATATTAGGATTTATTTTACAGGTAAGTATTTAGCTTTAAATAGGAATAATTTATTTAAGAAGAGTTAATTAATTTCGTTAGATTAAAATTATATTTAATTTAGGGGGGTGTTAGTGTTAGGGTTAGACTTCGCTTTAGGGGTTAATACATTTATTAGAATAGCGGTGAGCTCCAGTCGGCAGATTAGGGGTTAATAATTTAAGTTAGGTGTCGGCGATGTTAGGGAGGGCAGATTAGGGGTTAATACTATTTATTATAGGGTTAGTGAGGCGGATTAGGGGTTAATAACTTTATAATAATAGCGGTGCGGTCCGCTCGGCAGATTAGGGGTTAATAAGTGTAGGCAGGTGGAGGCGACGTTGTGGGAGGCAGATTAGGGGTTAATAAATATAATATAGGGGTCGGCGGTGTTAGGGGCAGCAGATTAGGGGTACATAGGGATAATGTAAGTAGCAACGGTTTACGGAGCGGCAGATTAGGGGTTAATAATAATATGCAGGGGTCAGCGATAGCGGGGGCGGCAGATTAGGGGTTAATAAGTGTAAGGTTAGGGTTGTTTAGACTCGGGGTACATGTTAGAGTGTTAGGTGCAGACGTAGGAAGTGTTTCCCCATAGCAAACAATGGGGCTGCGTTAGGAGCTGAACGCGGCTTTTTTGCAGGTGTTAGGTTTTTTTTTCAGCTCAAACAGCCCCATTGTTTCCTATGGGGGAATCGTGCACGAGCACGTTTTTGAGGCTGGCTGCGTCCGTAAGCAACTCTGGTATCGAGAGTTGCAGTGGCGTTAAATATGCTCTACGCTCCTTTTTTGGAGCCTAACGCAGCCATTCTGTGGACTCTCAATACCAGAGTTATTTTAAAGGTTCGGCCAGAAAAAAGCCAGCCTTAGATACGCGGGTCGTTACCGACAAAACTCTAAATCTAGCCGATATAAAGCATCTTGGATAATTATTAAAATATTGGGAATATATATCTGTGATTACTACATAATAAATATTTATACATTAGTGCTCAAACAGCTTTAATAATTGATACAAAATATATAATACAATTTCATAGAGAGCAGGTATAGCCAAAGGTTGAAATACACATTTCTGTATATATATATATATTTTTTTTTTGGGGGGGGGGGTGTAAATAAAATAAACAAACATTTGAATTATTTCACATTATTAAAAGCATTGCAAATTCTTTATAAAAATGAATGACCTATAGCAAAGATATACATCAACAAATAATTTCTCTAGATATGCCCTCTGGCTTTCATTTCAGTGTCAAAGCTTTCATGAGAAGAGATAATGCCCTGAAAATATCTAGGAAAAAAATGTAACTTCTATCTAATGACACATATGTATGGCTCCTGTACACTTTTCCTACTACAGTATAAGACTGTGAACTTCATTTGATCGAGAATCAGCACAAGTGTAATATATTAATCAGGAAAAATTAAGTAGTAGCAAGTTGCAAAATGTTATCGTCAATGATCTTAGTCCAATACTTAAGAAGCAAAATAATTTAATTGAAAAATTGTATGGAAGCTTAGGTTTTTTTTTAAGCAATGATATTAATTCTATAAATTTACAATCAACAATTTAATAGACCGCAATCAGAAATAAGTAATACACACACACACATATATATATATATATATATATATATATATATATATATGTTTGTATATGTCTGTATGTCACATACACACGCACAATTTATATATTTTAGTGGAATTAGGGTTACAATTTAACTTTAATTAAATCAACAAATTATTTCTTTTATTACCACATGAATTACTCATTCAAACACAAAGCAAGGAAACAAGGTCAAGGTTATATTTGAAAGTCCAAAACTCATGCAAGATGATGTTAGAAACATGTTTTCTAAAGGATTGAATTATGGTTGTTGAATTGCCTGAATGCAAAATGATGGGTAAAGTTAACAAGGGGGGAGGTTTTGTTAAAGAATACCATAACTAATGTTTCTAATAGAGATTCAATTTGCATCTAATTTCAAAATTTGATGAAAATATATATAAGTTAATATTCACTAATATATCAGTGGGATGTAATAGATCTTTACATTGAATATCAAATACCAATGACTAGAAAAATTATCATTAATAGAGTTTTGATAAAAATTAATAATATATAAATACATAAATTAAGCTATTTTCGTATGTCTCATACAAAATAAAATAACACACTCATTCTCAAGATCTGAAAGCCCATCAAGGTCTCTTGCTTTTTTATTTGTTGTTGTCATCTTAACAAATTGTTCAACAAAAGAAATCCTAATTTTAGCCTTTTTTATATTCTTACTTTTTTTTTAAGTTTTATTTACTCTCTATTAAGGAATCTGAGATCCCCTGTGATAATACTTTTGAAAAACAATGACAAATCTGATTCCTATAACATTCTAATTCAAACAGTAGCACTTCTAATAGATTATAATGCTTTTGAAAATAAAGCCTTAATTCACATAAACATACATAGAGTATTTTCAAATAATTTGTTTTATGGATAGTAAATGTAGGCTACTAACTTTATATATTTAAATGTTTGTAGGAATTAATGTATATTTTTTCTAAAGCCATATCAGCTTAGCTATTGCTTTCTGGTATACAACATAGAATAATAACTTAAGCAATATTCTAGTTTTAAATGCTAAAATAAATATTTGTACTTACCAAAACAAACTTTAAAAAGGACTGGGTCATTTATGTTTACTGCAAAACATGTACTGTACTTTTCCAATGATTTTTAAGTTGTTTTAAATGGTGTTGAGTTAATATTTTTCCCTTCTACACGTTAAATGGATAATTTGTCCACAAAGTATGTTCCTTAACTATTGTCTCCTGTCATCTTTTTAGACCTTGAAGTGGGGACTGTGACAGAAGCTGTAACTATTTGAGTTTATCAAGGTTTATTTGCCATTTTCTAGGCACACAGGACGACTTGTTTTCATCCCAGTGTCTCAATCAGGTCAATTGCAGAACAGTAGCAGAGTGATTATTATGTGACAGACAAGCCTGCCTGTTGGAAACCAGTCAACATAAAAGTACATTGGTGGGGAAGGCTTCAATTAATTTGATCGAGAAACAGCACAAGTTTCTTTCGTTTTTTACTAACTAAGAAGCCATGCAATTTTCTGACAGGAACCTGAAGAAATACCCATACAAATATATGTAGTCTCAAAACCAATCTAAGAGAATCAGCCTGACATATATTATCTTTCAGAAATGCTGATTATGGAGAGGATTTTGCTTCTAGCTATCTCCCTCAGAATTGTGTCTCTAAGGTATCGTTTGTGATGGTTTTGGAAAAAATGTTCAGTCAAGGTTAAAATAAAATTTGCAAGTTATAAAATGCTTTCTGAATGTATTTTTTATTTTTGTGCATTAATCTCTCCATACATAACTTGAAAAGCAACTAGCTATAGATATAGCAATTACAATGATGCCTCAAGAGATACAAAAAGTAAATTATAATTACTAATAGCAAAGAGGCTGTTCAAAATATAGTAAGAAATAAAGTAATTTTGAATTTTGGTGAATATGCATTTCAAGTAGAACTGTTAACATTTTCTAATGATCATCAATATCAAAAAAATAACATATGCTAAAATGTTCTGCTCAAAATAATATGACATTCATTTTAATTAGGTTTAGCAATGTTGCTATTGAAGCATACAATTATTACAGTAACATGGTATAGCAAAAAAAAATGTTGCAGGTATTATAGTAAACAACAAACACAGCCTTCTAATATTCTTAAATAAGGCAATCCCATTTTCATCTACTGTATGTCATATTAATTTGATCATTGCCCTCCAATTTTATTGAAATCTATGTAAGGTACTACATTTCCTATCTGACAAGAAGTCATTTTGCAATTCAGATATGCCCATCTGACATACAGCTGTCTTTACAATATATTCTCTGCAATAAATTAAATAAGCCAAATATAGGGCCAACTTACAAGTGGCAAGCTAATGGTAGCATGGGTGTGATAAGAAATATCCCTCCACTGTCCCTCCATTAGCATGCCACTTTGATATTACAAGTCCATGGTAAAGCGCATTAACCAGAATTGGGTAAGAAAGCCGAAATTGTTCAAGCACAGCTTATACTTTCAATGGATATCGAGACTGTGCTAAGATGTGCTGGTATTACAAGTTGAAAGTTATTGTTCGACCTCCAGCAAAAGTTGAAACTGTGCTAAAATATTTAACGTAACTTCCGACCTGAAGTAAACTGTAAGGGTTAAAAAATGTTGCACAAACACATCCAAATCACATAAAAATAAAGTATTACTCACATTTATTTACACGTTTTAATAAAAATATTTAATTTTATTTTTACAAAAATTATTTAAAATGGTTAAAAGTGATATGGTTTATGGCAAAGAGTTTGACAGGGAAGGGCTCAAATGTAAATGTAAAATATGTGTGTATCGACTGTGTGTGTATACATGTGTATTTAGCTGTTTATATGTGCAAATATGTATGTGCACACTAACATACATATATACACATATATACACATAATTACACATGAATACACTAATACTTGAAATTTCTTTTATACATATATATATATATATATATATATATATATATATATATCCCCAATTCTGAAAAAGTTGGGACAGTATGGAAAATGCAAAAAACAAAGAGTCTTTTGAAAACGAAATTCAACCTGTCCTATATCGAAAAAACATTAACATATTATTTGATATTTAACTTTGTGAATTTAATGTATTTTTTAAAATATACACTAATTTAAAATCTGATGACTGCAACAAACTCCAAAAAAAGGTGGGACAGTCGACTATTTAATGCGACGAGGATACCAATGGCACTACTTATTGCGATGAATAGACATTCCCCTATCTATAGTTACTTAGTGGTAAATATCTTAAGAGGGGTCGGTGCTTGTAGTTACAAGAAATTTACAGAAAAATTCAGTCAAAACTGAAACAAAGAGTACAAATATAGCACTCACAACATTTAATAGGTAATTAGTTGATATTAAGCAAAGAATGAAAACAAAATAAAACTTAACTTTTATTGAGCATTAATACTAATAAAAAATTACGTTAGAAAGGTTTGTTAAACATACAAATGCTTACTCCAATGGTGGGGTAATTATTGAGAGACTGTAGAGGTACATCTAGTAACCTTGGTAATATCTAAGGATAAACCCTGGGAGATAGATTCCTATAACACCTTGAGTTACTGGAGTAGACCCTATTTGGATACATATAGGTAGTGGTGAAATATGGATGCTCGTGTAAAAAACAGAAAATACTTGTATTGGTACAAAGTTTTGGCTTAACAGTGATACTGGTGACCTGTAACTGTGGATAACCGGAATGAATCCTATATGTAACAAAGATGCTGATATAAATACAGACTCTAAACTTACTAGAAATGTTGAACTATACCGTAGGGTATTACAAAAGTGGGAGAGGGAGCAGGGACGCCACTGACGCGTTTTGCCATCATGGCTTTTTCAAACAGTACTTTGAAAAAGCCACAACAGTGAAATGCGTCAGTGGCGTCCTTGCTCCCTCTCCCCCTTTTTTTAATTGCTATGCTTACTCCTTAATTATTGGCATCACAAGGTAAAAGATTTAATTTTGACCTAGAGGCATCTCTGCCAAGATGTAGAATAGTCTCTCTAACATAACCTTACTTGTTTCTGGCAGTAGTCTCTGCTTTCCATACTAGTACCAATATTACTAGAGCTTTACTTTGCAATATCAGACTTACTTGTGTTATCCAACGGAAATTTAAAGGTATAATTCTCTGTAATATCAGACTTACTTTGGTTATTTAACGGTAATTAAAAGGTATAGGTTTCTGATAATATCAGACTTACTTTGGTAATTTAAAGGTAATCCTAAAGGTATAGGTCTCTTGCATTGTTTTGGTTACTCAACGTTAATTAAAAGGTATAAGTCTCTGATACTATCAGGCTCACTTTGGTTATTTCACGGTAATCCAAAAGTATAGGTCTCTCGCATTGTTTTGGCTATTCAACAGTAATCAAAGGTATAGGTCTCTTGCATTGTTTTGGTTATTCAACGATAATTAAAAGGTATAGGTCTATGGTATTCCCAGAGAGTACAGACACTGTGGCAGATGCATTATCAAGCATTTACAAAAATCTAAGAGCAAACCTTATAACCTAAGATATAGTATTGGTACTTAGGGTATAGATGTTCTTACTGGTACCTAGGTATAGATCATCTATATGACAGTACATCACAGAATATTCCAAGATATTATAACAATATGGTATTAAAAGGTATAGGCCCCTGATATATTTTTTTGCTCTAGATATGAGCACAATAATTCAAGCTTACCTCACATATCACTTAAGGGTATCATTCGGGTAATTAAAAGGTATAGCTTGGCAGTACAATTGGTGAACCAAGACGTTGTATTACTATCACACATTGGTATCTTGTTACATATAGGATTTACTCCAATAATTATGAGATAATTATAAGATAAAGGTGCCCAATAATCTGCTCCTATCATGAGCACTATAATCTCAGCATATCTATTATACCACATATAGGTTTCATATCGATAACCTAAGGTAAAGGTCAGCATTTCTAGTGAGTTTAGACTCTGTATTTATATCAGCATCTCGGTTGATTCATCTCGGTTATCCACAGTTACAGGTCACCTTATCCTTAGATATTACCCAGGTTACTAGATTTACCTCTACAGTCTCACAATAATTACCCCACCATTGGAGTAAGCATTTGTATTTTTAACATACCTTTCTACCCTAATTTTTTATTAGTAATAATGCTCAATAAAAGTTGTTTTATTTCGTTTTCATTCTTCTCTTAATATCAACTACTTACCTAATAAACGTTGCAAGTGCTATATTTGTACTCTTTGTTTCAGTTCTTGACTGAATTTTTCAGTAAACAGTCGACTATTTATCACTGTGTAACATCACCTTTTCTTTTTATAGCACTTATTAAGCGTTTGAAGAAGACATCAGTTGGTTAAGTTTAGTAAGTGGAATTTTCCCCCATTCATCAATTATGCATGTCTTCAACTGCACAACTTGGATAGTCCTTTTCCTCTTTGGCCCGGAAAACACGACGGCTGTTTTTTCCAAAAACCATTTGAAATGTTGACGTTTTGATGTATGGCTTCTGCTTTACATAGTAAAGCCTTAACTTGCAACTGTGGATGCAGCGTTGAATGGTGTTGACTGACAAAGTTTTACCAAAGTATTCCCAAGCCCATGTCATGATATCCATTACAGACTCATGACGGTTTTTGAGGCAGTGAAATCTGAGGGAAGAGAGATCACGTGCATTCAGAAGTGGTTTTCTACCTTGCCCTTTATACACCAATATTTGACCGGAATCTTTGAATCTTTTAATTATATTGTGCACTGTAGAAGGTGAAATGCCTAAAATCCTACCGATTTGTCTTTCTCAAGATCTATATTTGAATGTCTTCTTTAAAATCCGCCTGAGATATTTTTTAATGTGTATAAGATTGAAATGTAAATTATTTTCATTATCTCCACAGCAGGGGCATATTTTGGCCTAGGCAAACAAGGCACTTGCCTAGGGCAGCAGATTGGTGGGGGGGGGGGCATATTGTGGCTATATTACAGTTATTTTAGAAGTATTATACAGGTATGTAATGAGAGATTTTGCCTAAGGAGCTTACATTCTAAGGGGGTATAATAAGAGACTTCCCACAGAGCTTACTTTTTAGAGGTAACTCTGAAACTTTAATTTATTTAGCTAGCTATTGCCTTTAGTTATGCTGGCTTTCAGCATTTAGTATTGTGTTTGGATAAGCATTGTATCAAGAAATCTGTGTTTGAGGGTTATATATATATATATATATATATATATATCTCAAGACAGAAGACTCAGTGTTACTTCAAATACACTGTTACTTTATTTTGTGGTGGGTTACATCCAACGTTTTAGCTCACACTTGGACCAATCTCAAGGTCCTTGAGAAAGGCCCAAGTGTGGGCTGAATCATTGGATGTAACCCACCACAAAATAAAGTAACAGTGTATTTGAAGAAACACTGCGTCTTCTTTCTTGTAATATGAATACATAGTAAGACTTAATAGAACTTACTCGTTTTGGAGTGCCTAATCTACTTGGAAAAATTATATATATATATATATATATATATATATATATATAAAGACACAAGCAGGGAACCAGCACACTTTCTCATTCAGCTGCCGGGGTGCGCTTCCAAACAATCAAATAGCAATAATATCAAAGAAGGCACTCTCCGTTAACAAATCCGTTTAATGGAAAACGTTTTCGGGGTCTCCCCCGTCCTCAGACCACTTACACAAATTAACAAAGCAACACATTAAATAACTACTTACCCCCACCGTGAGATACCGCCATCAGTCTCCCAGCGTACGTGAAGCGCAACTGCGCATGCGCGCCCGGAAATAGGGAGAACCAACGGGGACACACTAAAAAGCAAAGTGAAAATAGTACTGCTAAACACATAAGCGTAAAACAATGCAGACATCAATATACATGCATTACTTTAGAATTCATGTCAGTGCTGATCTAGATACTAATCTTCCTAACTTGGGCTTACACATACAGCAAGTTGTACTAGTCGTCATTATACCCCTCAGCTGGCTACTGCAGTATGTACCTAACTGTTACATAAACTCCATCCTGCTAGCTATCAGACAATTATGTATAATACGAAGTTAAACACATAGTTATAACAATCAAACATACTATGCCTTATTCCAAATCCTACATTTCGTATTATACATAATTGTCTGATAGCTCTAACTATGTGCTTAACTTCAGACTTTGGTAATAGAATATCGCATATGTAGTTAGTCAAATTTATGTGGTCAACCTCTCCAAAACATTCTGGCTAGCAGGATGGAGTTTATGTAACAGTTAGGTACATACTGCAGTAGCCAGCTGAGGGGTATAATGACGACTAGTACAACTTGCTGTATGTGTAAGCCCAAGTTAGGAAGATTAGTATCTAGATCAGCACTGACATGAATTCTAAAGTAATGCATGTATATTGATGTCTGCATTGTTTTACGTTTATGTGTTTAGCAGTACTATTTTCACTTTGCTTTTTAGTGTGTCCCCGTTGGTTCTCCCTATTTCCGGGCGCGCATGCGCAGTTACGCTAAACGGACGCTGGGAGACTGATGGCGGTATCTCACGGTGGGGATAAGTAGTTATTTAAGGTGTTGCTTTGTTAATTTGTGTAAGGGGTCTGAGGACGGGGGAGACCCCGAAAACGTTTACCATTAAACAAATTTGTTAACGGAGAGTGCCTTCTTTGATATTATTGCTATATATATATATATATATATATATATATATATATATATATATATATATATATATATATATATATATATAAATATATAAATAAATGTGTGTATATGTGTATATGCAAGTGTTTTGCAAGTCCTTGTGAACATTTACTTTGGAAACGCTATGAAAAATAATTTAAAAAAATCCTAACGCTTAGCCAAAAAATATTATTGTCCAAAAAGGACTAAAACCTTGGCGGTGGGTAGGTGTAGGGGGGCAGCAGAATCTTGAGTGCCTAGGGCAGCACAGAACCTAAATACACCACTGCTCCACAGTTAAACTTATCTGTATACATATAAATCCTCTGCTTTGTTTTTCCAAAACCCGAGATCTCAAATCTTTTATCCTTTATAACTTGTGTGCAATATTTTTTTGAAATATTTTTAATAGACAGTGTTAATATGAGTGTAATTGTACTTTGTGATGTATTTTTGAAGTGTTTTGTGAAACTTTTATGTTGCACAGAACCAATAACTACAGCTCTTCGAGTGTGAAAAGGACTGTTGCATAAAAAAAGGTGAATGTGCGCATAATTGCGTTTTTTCAAGACTTGTAACACCTGCGCAATGGAAATTGATTACGAAAAGACCATATCACACGTGACTTGTAATCTTGTCCAGTATGATTGCTTTATGGCACCAAAATGTTATGCAGCTTTTTAAACTTAAGTATTAAACGCTAAGTTTTATATATGGAAGACAGGCGAGTTCTTTTTTCTTGGGATTGTGTGTATATATATATATATATATATATATATTTACATACTGTATATATATATATATAAAAAACAGATGAAGGAGGAGTCACTCACAGGGTCTTGTTTCAAAATATCAAAATATTTAATTAACGTTTCGGGGTCTTCCCCATTTTCAAAATAAGCACAGCAAGTTATACAGACTTACCCCCTTTATACCTCTGTACATTTATTACCTCTAAACGACGTTCACGGCCACAAACCGGAAGTAACACAGCGCCACGTGTGCTGTGTGTGAGTTAAAAACAATAGTAAACACAAGTGTAATGGTATAGCCAGGTGTACAACAATAGCAGTAAACGGTTTATGTAGTATACAGATTGTACAATATAGATATACGACATGAATCTGACTGTGTTAATACTATAGCCCAGTATTATATGCTGCAGTTATTGAATCAAGGTAACTTCAACAATAAGAGAATGCATTTGTTCATTATCATAACTACCCTCACAGCATAAATAAAAATAAATCACAAGAATGAGCATCAAAGGTATATTTGTATCAAGAGTATATGGGGCTATAAAAAGTGAATAGGGTATTAGTTGGTGTGTCCAGGCATCCAATCATGAGAGGTGGTCATTTAATCCCATTTATTTAATCATATCACCTAGTGCCAGAAATATACAATATATGTGGTGGGCATAAGTTATTATTAGTTATATTATAGCTAGCTTAGGTTTTATTTTACAGGTAAGTATTTAGTTTTAAATAGGTATTATTTAGTTAATGATAGTAATTTTTATTTAGATTTATTTTAATTATATTAAAGTAAGTGGGTGTTAGGGTTAGGGTTAGACTTAGGGTTAGGGGTAAATAACTTTAGTATAGTGGCGGGTGGTAGATTAGGGGTTAATAAGTATAGGTAGGTGTCGGCGGTGTTGAGGGTGGCAGATTAGGGGTTAATAAGTGTAATGTAGGTGTCGGCAATGTCAGGGGTGGCAGATTAGGGGTGTTTAGACTCGGGGTTTATGTTAGGGTGTTAGGTGTAAACATAAATTTTATTTCCCCATAGGAATCAATGGGGCTGCGTTATGGAGCTTTTCGCTCCTTTATTGCAGGTGTTAGGCTTTTTTTAGCCGGCTCTCCCCATTGATGTCTATGGGGAAATCGTGCACAAGCATGTTAAAACGGCTCAAAGCAGCGCTGATATTTGAGTGCGGTATGGAGCTCAATTTTGCTCAATGCTGCAATATTGCCTGCTAACGCTGGGTTTATGAAAACCTGTAATAGCAGCGATATAGGGAGGTGAACCGTGGAAATAACTTGCAAGTTAGTACCGAGCTGCTTTTACCGCAAAAATCGTAATCTAGCCGATTGTTAGAAATAAATGCTGGTGCCTAATCTGAATATATTGGAAGACATGTTGTTATTAATATTGTATTGTCTGTTCTCTGTAGTCTCTAAGGTACTGGAGGGGAAGTATGTTTTGCCTCACTTCCTCTCTTTACTGCCATGCTTATGAGAGGTGACTAAGTTCACTACTACCTCATGTTGTACTTTTATTAAATATGTTTTAAATATGTTTGTTCCTGTTTAAGAAAACCACTGGCTGAAGATTCTTATTACTTAGTTTCATATGTGTGCCCTGCTCTCACTTCTACATGCTTGTGCTGTGCTAATGCAAATTCTAGCTATTATTATTTTAATTACTTCCTTCTACAATTTAGGCCTTAGTTTCCATTGAGTTGGTCAAGTTTGGAAATTGGTGGTATCATGAATTACTTGACCCCACATAGTCAAATGGACATTCCACCTTACCCACAAAACACACTTCACACCTTTGGTTGGGGTTGAAAGGCCACAGCTCCTTTATTAACATAACAAATAAATATAAATAACATTAACTTTATAACCAACCACAATGCTTGCCCCCACTATTCATTTTACAAGCCCCGCCCTACCCAGGGGAGGGGCTACCACCATTAAACCAACCCCCTGTTGCTGAAACAGGAAGTCCCATCCACCTCATAACAGGCGTAAGCGTCTACCGACCAGGGCAAGCACCCCGCCAATGCTGCAACATCTTGCTAAGCCCAGTTCCAGGGAGGGAGGGCAGGAAATTAATCTCCCACCGTTTTGTTCCTGTTAAAATGTTTCATGTCATTTCCTGTATTTGGTTTATAAATCCCCTTCTCCAGCCCAGCACCTTGTCCTTTTCTTCACCCCATGCCCTTCTTCCTAGTGGGATCACAAAACCCTTCCCTCAATACTTTCTTACAGGGTTCTTACTTGACCCCACATAGTCAAGTCGACATTCCACCTTACCCACACAATACGCTTTACACCTTTGGTTGGGGTTGAAAGGCTGCAGCTCCTTTATTAACATAACAAATAAATATAAATAACATTAACTTTATAACCAACCACAGTGCTTGCCCCCACTATTCATTTCACAAGCCCCGTCCTACCCAGGGGAGGGGCTACCACTATTAAACCAACTCCCTGTTGCTGAAACAGGAAGTCTCATCCACCTCATAACAGGCGTAAGCCTCTACCGACCAGGGCAAGCACCCCGCCACCACTCACCCCTCAGGTGAGAACCGCCACCCAGAGCTAAGGCCTTCTCAATCCCTTCTTTCAGAGTGAAATTAAAGAGGTGTAGACCAACCTCATTAAGGTGAACCCCATCCTTCAGATAAAAGCATCTCCCTGATTCACCCTAAAACTCGACATGTCTCAAACCCACACCCCAAATCATCTCACATACCCGCTCACCATCCTATTAATCTTCCGTCTGGAAGCCAACCTCCCCAAATCCCAAGTTGACCTCCACACCAAACGGCTCTCAATCTCAGACCACACCATTATGACCTCCGGGAAGAGCTGGCGTAAATGGTCTATGCCACTCTTTATATCCTCCACCAACTCCTTCTGTGACATGAATCCCAGGTCATTCCCCCTAACATGTATAACCAAAATCTGAGGGGTAGAAAACAATCTTGCGAACTCCACAACTTTTTGCACTAGCTGACCCCACTTCATACCCCAAACCCCAAACCACTTTATCTCCACTTGCTCCCTAGCAAGCTCCAACTGCAGTCCATCTTCCTTCACAGTGGCAGCCTTCCTGGCCCAGTAAATGTATGAATGCCCCATCACCCAGCACCTCACCGGACATGCCAAAACAAATAAAGCCGTATCAGCTGCCGTACCCCCCACTTAGACCCTCAGCCCTGGCCTAACATACCCCCGAAACCTTTCCGATCTCCACCTCCCAATCCTTTTAATCACAGCCACATCCAAACCCAACACCGCAGCCTCAGTCGCTGCCCCGATTCTGAAGGAATGGGACCCAAACTCCATGCCACCGAGCCCTATCATCCCCAGTGCCTTCTTGAAAAAAGCAATAAATTGATACCACAATAATGCGGATCCGTCCTCATGGACAAACAATGGGCCATTCCTCCTAGGGCGGAGACTGAGGTAATACCGGGTTGCTGCCACCGGGCAACACCTGCCCCCAATCTACCTAAACTAACTAAGCATCCTTTCCCCAACTGATCCGTCTTGGACCTTCTCAACCACACCTCCACAGCCCCCTCTGTCACTATTACCTTGTCCATGTGGAGGCCCCCTTCATCCCTCCTGTTCCAACCCACTAATTCTGACATCCTGAATGCCCCAAAAAATGCAAGGATAAATGCTGCCTTAAACAGAGCCTCCTCAAATTCAGAAAAACACAAACCTTCCAAACAACCCACCACCTTTTCCAAAGTCGCGAACGTCACCGGCCTTCTGCCATCCTTCCTCCTTTTTCCCCGACACAAACCCCTCACTGCCATCTATACCACAAATACCTTCGTTAGATCCCCCCTCCCCAACAACTGGAACCAAAATGCTAATGCTGCCACCCTTTTTCATATTTCAGAAGGCGACAGCCTCTCCTCCCCCCACCTCTTTATCCAGGTCAACAACCCCCCTAACTAGCTTCCCTCATTTCCCAGCAAATGCCTTCCCCCATTTAACTTGCACCACTGCTTCCACACACGGGCGTAAGCCCTCCACAAGCTCCACTGGTCCCTCGGGCAGGGCACCCCTTCATCGTCTGCATCTGGTGCTGCCGCAAGGAACCGATCCCACTGGAAATGATACAAAGCTTGTCTGAGGCCCCTGCTGCGACCGCCGGGCCGTGACGTCACAAGACTCCACTCCACTAGGCCGCAAGCCTGCCCGGGCCTGGCCATCATCACTGCTCCTGCTCCCTGCTTCTCAACACTCTGCGCTCCACCGGTAGGCCTGCTGTTCTCCTTCAGTATCCTACCGGTGCCCAGCTCTGGACTCAGGTGCTCAGGTGGCCTAGACCTCCTTGCAGGCCGTTCACTCCTACTGGAAGCTGCCTCTCTAGGGATGGGGGCCGCCACTGCACCGCCTGTGCCTGCTTCCCCTGCTGTTTCCAGTCGCTCCCTGATCCAGCCTGCTTCCTTCTGCCTAGCCACCTCCATTAACTCTGCTAACAAGGCCTCCATTCCAGGTAAGAAAAATTAATCTCCCACCGTTTTGTTCCTGTTAAAATGTGTCATGTAATTTCCTGTATTGGGTTTATAAACCCCCTTATCCAGCCCAGCCCCTTGTCCTTTTCTTCACCCCATGCCCTTCTTCCTAGTGGGGTCACAAAACCCTTCCCTCAATACTTTCTTACAGGGTTCTTACTTTCTGTACAGCAGCTTTGTATATTGCATTTTATATGACTGAAGCACTTGTGAGCTTAGTCACTAAATGAAGCTATATTGCTAGTATTATGTATGGTTTTGTGTATTTTTCTTGGAAAACTGTTTTATTTTATTTTTTTGCTTGTAGAAATAGTGATACTGTTATATGATTTGGAAATTGCTTCACCCTTACTGACTGAAAAATGAAACAGCTAAAAGATTGGGAAATTGAAAGCTTATAGCACACTGACTAAAAAATGACAGCAACACAATCTTGACCTTTTACAAAGGCAATTTACACAGTCCAGAAACACCTGCCTTATAATTAATGTGCTAATCAAGGCAGTAGGGATCAGCAGTTGCCATATTTTACATTTTCTCTTCTAATAGAAACTTGCATTTCTATCTCAATTAGTTTCTTATTTTACACTGCTTCTCATTACTGTACAAAATTGGTTACATTTCCTGAACCAATCAAGCCAATATTTAGTTGTAAGATACATATTAAAATACAGCTTCAACAGCTAATAGTGTTCTTTTTAATATAGAGGTTTGAAATGAATAATAATCAAACCTGTATTAAAGTGTAGCAGCTTGCAAATAAAAGGACATAATAATTACTGAAATCTAGTGCACCTATTGATTGCAGTGAATACCTCAGTAAGAAGGAATTTTTCAATAGAAGTCACTTTATTTATGATCATGCTCATTATAGCGACTTGCTAACAGTTGCAGAATTACAAAAAAATTTATTATTAACAATGAGAACATTCTGAAAAGTGTAATGATATGGTTGCTATAGAAACAGCATTACATGGAAGGTAGGTTCAGCTGACTTGTTTCAAGCAGCTAGTAAACTATATAATGCTTTAGTAATACCATATACAACAATTTCCTAGAATACTTAAAGTCCATTGTAATTTATTGCTATGATATTATTTTCAGTGTAATTATAGATATTTTACACCTATATTAACTATATTTTAAAAGATAATACAGGTGGCCCTTGGTTTACAACGGTTCAATTTGCACCGTTTCAGTATTTTTGCTGCCTTTCTTGGAAGTATTCTAAAGTTACCAACCACTTTTGAGGAGCCGGATTCCGAATTACTCGGAGTGAGTATACTGCACTTTATATCCATTTAAAGATACAATTACCTGCAGTGCAATTTCCATTATCTACAGATACTAAAGCACATTATGGGAAAATCAGGACAGAGATCCTTATGAAGAAGCTGAACTCTGAAATTCTCGGAGTGAGTATACTGCACATTATTTTGTTGTTAACTCCTGCAAATCACAAGTCAAGTTTCTTTCTTCAGTGTGCACGATAATACATACGAGATCCAAGACCAGCGCCTCTATATATTTAATCCAAGCACACAAGCAGGCTGAAATTAATCAGTGTTGCTAGCTAGACCTGAGCTATCAAGCAGCTTTCAAAGGAACAAGATCTTCCTGTCTATAAATAAGTCCAGATTGGAATGCATAGAAAGAACTGTTTGCAAAAAATGCACGTAAAGTCTGTGTTTTGTGTTTTTTTTTATTAGGTTTCTAATGCTGTTTTAGCAAATTATTTTGTTCATTTAACTTAGTTTAATTATATATTCTGTGATGTGTGATTATTTAATTAGGTTTATAATGCTGTTTAGCATTTAAAGTATTCATTTCAAAGCTTTAAAAATAATGTATTAGGTGTTACTTATGACACTTTTGAGAGGAGCCTGGAACCTAACTCCCTCACTTCCCATTGACTTACATTATAAACTGGGTTTCAATTTACAACGGTTTCTATTTACAACCATTCCTTCTGGAACCTAACCCCGGCGTAAACTGAGGGCTACCTGTATTTATATTACAGTTAATATATTTTTATTCATTTTTATGACATAGTTTTGGAAAGGTTTCACTTCCTCCTCTAATTTTCAAGTGATAAATTTAGCTATGGCTTACTAAGCATTTTGAAGTATTTGTAGCTCCCCCCTCATATAACACCCTAAACACCCATGCATACATACATCTTTCTATCTGTCCGTCTTTCTTACTGACTATCTATTTAGGATATTTTAAAAAGGTCAATGCAAAAAGATTTAAAGCATTCTCCAGTTCTGTTCAGTTAATTCCCTAACTACAAGAGGGAGCTAAGATCTGTTACATTGCAGTGTGTTATTAGAGATACTCTTACAAGGTCAAGTAATTTGGATTGACCTTCATAAGGATGTTTAACACTTTATTGCTTTCATAAGCTTTTTCATATTTTCTTCTCTATTATTTTGACAGCTATACACCAACAATAAAACACATCAACTATACAGCAGCCTTATATATCATGCATTAGATGTTAATCAAACTCAGAAATGGGACCTACAGTTTAGCAAAACAACAGAATTTTCAAAACCAGGTCTATCAAAACCAGGTCTATCAACCATAGTATCTTTCCTATATTGCTGAAGGACAACATTTATTAGAGCACACACAACCATATGCAATTACTAGAAACAGGAATTAAATATGCCTTAAAACAATGTAATTATGGATCCAGGCAGCTTCTGATGCACTCAGCTTGCAAGCGCCCACTGTCATACATCCACCTCTGGCAGTGACGATGTTCCTTGTAAGAACCTCCCTTTTACGTGACAATGAAATAGTACACAATCCACACAAAGAGAGGAGCACTCCCACACAGGATGAAGATAAAAACTTGAACTTTTATTGAAGAAAAGTTAAAATTCATAGCAGGATCTGGATAACACTATGACAGCGGAGAGGAAGAGAGTGAGAACTGCTGAGGAGTGAGCTCCTCTCTTCATCTCCGCTGTCATAGTGTTATCCAGATCCTGCTATGAATTTTTACTTTTCGTAAATGGAAGTTCAAGTTTTTATCTTCATCCTGTGTGGAAGGGCTCCTCTCTTTGTGTGGATTGTGAATGCAAGTTGGATATCATTGAGCACGTCACTTTAGGATTCCCCTTCAAGCACCCAACACACTTACCCCCACCATCACCTTTATCGTCATCACAGAGTATTCGGAAGTTTGAACCAGGAGATCGCATTGGGAAGATGACATCACTTACTGCCGCATGAAGTTACCTAAGCTAGAAGTTACCAAAGAGGGGACCCGTGCGTGCAGCCCAGTGGCTATAGGAGGTAAGCAGTCAGTACACCGGAGTGTGTTTGTTGCCATCCTGCCCGGAGGCTAGCACAGTTTTGTTCCCCTAGGACTGGTTATTATTAGGAGGCAGGGTCATTCAAGGGGTTGGTGGTGTAGCTGAAAACCATAGTGAGAGAAAGGTCAATTGAATTGAAAGCAGTCAGTACACCGGAGTGTGTTTGTTGCCATCCTGCCCGGAGGCTAGCACAGTTTTGTTACCCTAGGACCGGTTATTATTAGGAGGCAGGGTCATTCAAGGGGTTGGTGGTGTAGCTGAAAACCATAGTGAGAGAAAGGTCAATTGAATGTGGGGGTATACAGGCCAAGGGCTCATATTTGCTTTACCTGTCGGCAATATGAGTGCGGACGAGTGTTGCTGCTAAATAGGTGCCATTTTACCCTTTTTTTCTGCTATTAATTAAATAGTACACAGATCCTGTCTATGTGTTTCATTTGTCCTACACAGATTTCTTCAAGACAAACCGGAACATCGTCATTGCACGAGGCGGATGTATGACAGTGGGCGGCGGATGTATGACAGTGGGCGCTTGCAAGCTGAGTGCATCAGAAGCTGCCTGGAGCCGTAATTACATTGTTTTAAGGCACTTTTAATTCCTGTTTTTAGAAAGTGCATACGGTTGTGTGTGCTCTAATAAATGTTGTACTACTTTTACCTTGAATCGAGGAAGCGCTTCTTTGTTCTTGTCTTTCAGTATCTCTTTGCCTAAGTACCCCTAAAATGCTTGGAACGTAGAGAAGTGGCACCAGTGATTCGAAAGAGGGAGAACTATCCTATTTTAAGGGAGCCCAGCAAGCTGAAAGACATATGTATGTATTCTACCCATACTCCCTGAGGCACATATGTTGATCATTGAAGTGGACTGACTGCCTATTGAATATTCTGTATTAGGACAGACAAAATGAATCATTCCTAATTTGGGACTACCACTCCGGTCTGTATAATTAAAACTCAAGACTATTATTGTCATTATTATCATTGTTGTTCTCACTGTTGTGTATATTATAAGATTTTAATAGCTTATTGAGATTTTTTGTAATTGTTATCTGTCTATTATTGCATTTCCACCATGCACATCACTAAGTTGAGTTTACTATATTGCTGTCAGTGATTCAGGGGGTATCTGATCCTTGATATTTACTTTCAATGTGACCTCCCCTCACTGCATTTAACCACTTATCTAATTAACCCACCTACTGCTAAAATACTTAGCCCTTACACAACCCTTAAAGAGGCAGTGAACACCTTGATATTTTCTTATATATAAAATATTTAGGCATGCATATTAAAACAACTTTACAATATACTTTAATTATTTATTGTGCCTCCTTTAAATGTAATTTAGCTCTGAAAATTGTAGTTTTTTCTAATTCTCAAAGCTGAAATGGCACACTACAGACTTCTTAAGGCTAACTCTGCTACATGTTACCCTAACCGGATGTAGCAGATAGCAATTGCAGAACACAAGTAATTTATACTAGCATAATTACCATGTCAGCTGCAGACTCATTCTCGGGTTGGTTCCCCCCAAAAATGTAAGTGGTGGGTGGAATTTGAGAATTGAAAAACAACTGTAGCAAACACAATTTGTGTCTGTTTTAAAAATTTAGACTTGGCTAATCAGTTATTCTTTAGTAAGACAACAGAGATATCTTGTAATGGCAAAGTGTTTACTTTCCCTTTAAAGAGTGATTGTGCTGTAAAATTGTCTCCTCTTTAATGTTTCCCAATTATCTATTTTACTCACTGGAATGGAATAGGCTTATTTACTTTTATTTTGTCATTTTAAATATCTGCTTTTGCAAGTTGAAACCACCACCTATATTAGAAATTGTATGTAAACATGAAGCAGCAAGATAAATCAACCTCACATTGATGGGGAGAGAGAGAGATGTTTATATCTGAAATAGCTGGTTTGATCTCCATATTCATAATTAACTTTTCAATACCTGAATATTGATCTTCATTCATATATAGATAGAGATAACATAAAAAGGTCTGTTCTTTTTGCAGGTTTAGACCATTTAAATGGGTGTGTCTTTTAGAACAATGGGTAATGGATTCAAGACTTATGACCAGATACTTCAAATACAAAAATAAAGGAAAATTTTGCCATGCATTTAATACTCTGCAGAAGTTATAACAATCACAAGGAAGCACATTTTAACAGTTCAATGTCCTTTAATCACCCTTAGAAATTCCCAACAGGAACTCATGTTCACATTCCCCTTCAACCATGAGATCTCTTAGGTGACCTCCCAACACATTACTTCAAGGGACCTTCTTATATAACCATCAAAATCCCTAGCACACAAAATGACTTCCTCCCTTTGAAAATAACAAAAAACTACCACTACCTAATTCTGGCCCAGGTGTGTCATTGTCTTTTTACCGGGGTCTTGTCCATATTCAATCATATTTATAGTATTTTATTAAATAATTCTGATTGAGCACTCCTACCTCAATCATCCTTTGTAAACTACACAACCACACAGCATTACCTGACAAAATTTGGGAATTAAAAAAATAGAGTATTAAGGAGAATACGGTTGTAGTATTTTAAAGGACAGTCTACTCCAGCATTTTTATTGTTTAAAAATATAAATAATCCCTTATTACCCATTCCCGTGTTTTGCATAACCAACACTGTTATATTAATATACTTTTTACCTTTGCAATTACTTTGTAGCTAAGCTTCTGAAGACTACCCCCTTATGTTAGTTATTTTGACAGACATGCATTTCAGCCAATCAGTGCTGACTCCTTATAAATTAGCATATGCACATACCTAGGTTTAGCTTTTAACAAAGAATACCAAGAAAACAAAGCAAATTTGATGACAAAAGAAAATTGGAAAGTTGTTTAAAATTGCATGTCAGCTTAATTATGACTAGACTATCCCTTTAAAATAGGATAAAAATAGACAATTCGGATGCTGATTAATTAACCAGCAGTTTCCACTCGATAACATCAGTGCTCTTTGCTTATCAGGCAAAACTATAACTATGTGTTTAACCTCTTTGCAGTATTATAACACATAGGTCTTAATTTATGAAACTGCATGAGCTTCGGAGAAAGCTCAATTATTTAAGTCTGCAACTGAAATTTAAGCATGGGTCATACACGGAAATTACGAATGGTAGACAATCCAGGCTTATTCATCTGGAATGACTGACAAGTCCTGCTCTAGCGCAATTGCTTGTGCAATTTTAAATTCCTGGAGCCAATGTTGCTCTGGAGGCCCTAAAGATGCACACACAGGGTATTTCTATAAGAACCTTGTACTCACACAGGATACTAATGCTCTAACAAATTTTCCACTATAATGACCATTTAGAAGAATATTTTTTATGAAACAATCCCCAAAGACACCTCTCAAATGATTAATCAACTAGTACATTGTGATCTTTCTAAGACATTTTTAACTGACCCTATTAATTATTTTGAAAGCAATAAAGCAGGAAAAATGCTAGGAAGACTTCTGATGAAAAAGTTGTATAATTAATTTATTCATTCATTCATTTAAAATCTGATTTAATAAAGAAACTAGAGCATATAAAAATAACTGAAGTTTTTAAGGGTTATTCATCTAGTTTATATAATAGACCTCACACTAAGCGCTAGATTATAGTTGTAGCACAAAATTGCATTTACGCAAACCTGTAAATTGCACTGATGAGATTTTTTTATCACGAACCTTGCACATGGTGTTTTGGCATGGGATTACAAGTAGAAAGTAGAAACATTGCTTGCACCATATATGTGTTGGCGTATATTATTGCAAGGGGATTTTCTATGGTATCACATTCATGAAACACTACTTATGAGCTCACAGGCCTGCTTGGACTGTGACATCATTAATTGAGGGGATAAGAACATGCTTTTTCAATGTATTGACTGTATTGCTTTTGCAAGATAGATACAGGTCTGCAGGAGTTGGAGGGTTAATTTTTGTTAAATAATAGATATATAGAGAGAGAATATGTTGTTGTGTGTTAGTGAATTAGTTTGTCTTAAAGTAGCATTTTAGTGAGCGTTTGGGTTTTGTAGTTTAGAGTCTTGCAGTGTAGTCTGTGTTCTTTGTATAGTTGGTGACTGGAGGTGGTTTGTTGTGTTCCATAACTGAGTGAGTGGATAAGTGTGGGTCAGGATTTTAATTTAATTACACCTTTTCAACACAAGTTAGACTATTGTGAGGGCAAGATTAGGTGTGTGGAACTCAATATGCAGGAATGGAAACACAGAACAAAGAAAGTCTTTTCTTGAACACATTTTACTGAAGTAATGCAAGTAAACAATAGGTAAAGCAATGTAATGTAATAATCAAACCTGAAGATAATCAAATAAAAAAGTATTTTGCAAAAAAGTACAATTGACAATGTAATGGTGTTTGAGAGAAGAAAAAGAGCGGGTACTTTTGGTGAGGGTTAGGCCTTCAGAATAAAGATAAGCATGTACAGGGATCACAGTAGAGATGCTTGGTTTCAGGAACAGTGTAAGCATACACAGGTATCAGGGTATAGATGATTGATTTCTGGAACAGAGTAAGCATACACAGGTATCACTGTAGAGATGCTTGGTTTCAGGAACAGGAGAAGCATACACAAGTATCACCGTAGAGATGCTTGGTTTAAGGAAGAGGATAAGCATACACAGGTATCACAGTAGAGATGCTTGGTTTCAGGAACAGGGTAAGCATATGCAGGCATCACAGTAGGGATGCTTGGTTTCAGGAAGAGGGTAAGCATAAACAGGTATCACCATATAGATGCTTGGTTTCAGAAACAAGGTAAGCATACACAGGTATCACAGCAGAGATGCTGGGTTTCAGAAACAAGGTAAGCATACACATGTATCAAAGCAGATGTGCTTGGCTTCTGAAGCAAGGTAAGCATACACAGGTATCACAGTAGAGGTACTTAGCTTCAGGAACATGGAAGGTATGCAAAGGTCCAAAAGAAACAGATGAAGTGAAGCACCAGCTTATGTAAAAATGTTCAATCTTTATTCCAACATGGATTTAAATTACACATAGGATGCACAGAATAAAGGAGTCAGCACACAGCTGAGGCGTTTCGGATAACCGCATTGTCAAAGGTTTGACAATGGCGGTTAGCCGAAAACATGTCAGCTGTGTGCTGACTCTTTTATTCTGTGCATCCTATGTGTAATTACTTTATAAATCCATGTTGGAATAAAGATTGGAACCATTTATTACATAAGCTGGTGCTTCACTTCATCTGTTTCTTTTGGACCTTTGCATACCTTCCATGTTCCTGACGCTAAGTACCTCTACTGTGATACCTGTGTATGCTTACCTTGCTTCAGAAGCCAAGCACATCTGCTTTGATACATGTGTATGCTTACCTTGTTTCTGAAACCCAGCATCTCTGCTGTGATACCTGTGCTATGCTTACCTTGTTTTCTGAAACCAAGCATCTATATGGTGATACCTGTTTATGCTTACCCTCTTCCTGAAACCTAGCATCCCTACTGTGACTGCCTGCATATCGCTTACCCTGTTCCTGAAACCAAGCATCTCTACTGTGATACCTGTGTATGCTTATCTCTTCCTTAAACCAAGGCATTCTTCGGTGATACTTGTGTATGCTTCTCCTGTTCCTGAAACCAAGCATCTCTACAGTGATACCTGTGTATGCTTACTCTGTTCCAGAAATCAATCATCTATACCCTGATACCTGTGTATGCTTACACTGTTCCTGAAACCAAGCATCTCTACTGTGATCCCTGTACATGCATATCTTTATTCTGAAGGCCTAACCCTCACCAAAAGTACCCGCTCTTTTTTCTTCTCTCAAACACCATTACATTGTCACTTTGTACTTTTTTGCAAATACTTTTTTATTTGATTATCTTCAGGTGTGTTTATTACATTACATTGCTTTACCTATTGTTTACTTGCATTACTTCAGTAAAATGTGTTCAAGAAAAGACTTTCTTTGTTCGTGTTTCCATTCCTGCATATTGAGTTCCACACACCTAATCTTGCCCTCACAATAGTCTAACTCTGTGTTGAAAAAGGTGTAATTAAATTAAAATCCTGACCCACACTTATCCACTCACTCAGTTATGAACACAACAAACCACCTCCAGTCACCAAACTATACAAAGAACACAGACTACACTGCAAGACTCTAAACTACAAAACCCAAACGCTCACTAAAATGCTACTTTAAGACAAACTAATTCACTAACACACAACAACATATTCTCTCTCTTTATATCTATTATTTAACAAAAATTAACCCTCCAACTCCTGCAGACCTGTATCTATCTTGCAAAAGCAATACAGTCAATACATTGAAAAGCATGTTCTTATCCCCTCAATTAATGATGTCACAGTCCAAGAGGCCTGTGAGCTCATAAGTAGTGTTTCATGATGTGATACCATAGAAATCCCCTTGCAATAATATACGCCAACACATATATGGTGCAAGCCATGTTTCTACTTTCTACTTGTAATCCCATGCCAAAACACCATGTGCAAGGTTCGTGATAATAAAATCTCATCAGTGCAATTTACAGGTTTGCGTAAATGCAATTTTGTTGCTACAACTATAATCTAGCGCTTAGTGTGAGGTCTATTATATAAACTAGATGAATAACCCTTAAAAACTTCAGTTATTTTATATGCTCTAGTTTCTTTACTTAAATCAGATTTTAAATGAATGAATGAATAAATTAATTATACAACTTTTTCATCAGAAGTCTTCTAGCATTTTTCCTGCTTTATGCTTTCAAAATAATTAATAGGGTCAGTTAAAAATGTCTTAGAAAGATCACAATTGTACTAGTTGATTAATCACTTTGAGAGGTGTCTTTGGGGATTGTTTTCATAAAAAATATTCTTCTAAATGGTCATTATAGTGGAAAATTTGTTAGAGCATTAGTATCCTGTGTGAGTAAAGGTACTTATAGAAATACCCTGTGTGTGCATCTTTAGGGCCTCCAGAGCAACATTGGCTCCAGGAATTTAAAATTGCACAAGCAATTGCGCTAGAGCAGGACTTGTCAGTCATTCCAGATGAATAAGCCTGGATTGGTCATACCATTCGTAATTTCCGTGTATGACCCCCATGCTTAAATTTCAGTTGCAGACTAAATAATTGAGCTTTCTCCGAAGCTCATGCAGTTCATAAATTAAGACCTTTGTGTATATTATGCAAAGAGGTTAAACACATAGTTATAGTTTTTGCCTGATAAGCAAAGAGCACTGATGTTATCGAGTGGAAACTGCTGGTTAATTAATCAGCATCCGAATTGTCTATTTTTATCCTATTTTTAAAGGGATAGTCTAGTCATAATTAAGCTGACATGCAATTATATACAACTTTCCAATTTTCTTTTGTCATCAAATTTGCTTTGTTTTCTTGGTATTCTTTGTTAAAAGCTAAACCTAGGTATGTGCATATGCTAATTTATAAGGAGTCAGCACTGATTGGCTGAAATGCATGTCTGTCAAAATAACTAACATAAGGGGGTAGTCTTCAGAAGCTTAGCTACAAAGTAATTGCAAAGGTAAAAAAGTATTTTAATATAACAGTGTGGTTATGCAAAACACGGGAATGGGTAATAAGGGATTATTTATATTTTTAAACAATAAAAATTGCTGGAGTAGACTGTCCTTTAAATACTACCACCGTATTCTCCTTAATACTCTATTTTTTAATTCCCAAAATTTGTCAGGTAATGCTGTGTGGTTGTGTAGTTTACAAAGGATGATTGAGGTAGGAGTGCTCAATCAGAATTATTAATAAATACTATAAATATGATTGAATATGGACAAGGACCCGGTTAAAAAGACAATGACACACCTGGGCCAGAATTAGGTAGTGGTAGTTTTTTGTTATTTTCAAAGGGAGGAAGTCATTTTGTGTGCTAGGGATTTTGATGGTTATATAAGAAGGTCCCTTGAAGTATGTGTTGGGAGGTCACCCTAAGAGATCTCATGGTTGAAGGGGAATGTGAACATGAGTTCCCTGTTGGGAATTTCTATGGGTGATTAAAGGACATTGAACTGTTAAAATGTGCTTCCTTGTGATTGTTTATAACTTCTGCAGAGTATTAAATGCATGCAAAAATTTTCCTTTATTTTTGTATTTGAAGTATCTGGTCATAAGTCTTGAATCCATTACCCATTGTTCTAAAAGACACACCCATTTTAATGGGTCTAAACCTGCAAAAAGAACAGACCTTTTTTTGTTATCTCTATCTATATATGAATGAAGATCAATATTCAGGTATTGAAAAGTTAATTATGAATATGGAGATCAAACCAGCTATTTCAGATATAAACATCTCTCTCTCTCCCCATCAATGTGAGGTTGATTTATCTTGCTGCTTCATGTTTAACATACAATTTCTAATATAGGTGGTGGTTTCAACTTGCAAAAGCAGATATTTAAAAATGACAAAATAAAAGTAAATAAGCCTATTCCATTCCAGTGAGTAAAATAGATAATGGGAAACATTAAAGAGGAGACAATTTTACAGCACAATCCCTCTTTAAAGGGAAAGTAAACACTTTGCCATTACAAGATATCTCTGTTGTCTTACTAAAGAATAACTGATTAGCCAAGTCTAAATTTTTAAAACAGACACAAATTGTGTTGCTACAGTTGTTTTTCAATTCTCAAATTCCACCCACCACTTACATTTTTGGGGGGAACCAACCCGAGAATGAGTCTGCAGCTGACATGGTAATATGCTAGTATAAATTACTTGTGTTCTGCAATTGCTATTCTGCTACATCCGGTTAGGGTAACATGTAGCAGAGTTAGCCTTAAGAAGTCTGTAGTGTGCCATTTCAGCTTTGAGAATTAGAAAAAACTACAATTTTCAGAGCTAAATTACATTTAAAGGAGGCACAATAAATAATTAAAGTATATTGTAAAGTTGTTTTAATATGCATGCCTAAATATTTTATATATAAGAAAATATCAAGGTGTTCACTGCCTCTTTAAGGGGGTTTGTGTAAGGGCTAAGTATTTTAGCAGTAGGTGGGTTAATTAGATAAGTGGTTAATTGCAGTGAGGGAGGTCCATTGAAAGTAAATACTCAAGGATCAGATACCCCCTGAATCACTGACAGCAATATAGTAAACTCAACTTAGTGATGTGCATGGTGGAAATGCAATAATAGACAGATAACAATTACAAAAAATCTCAATAAGCTATTAAAATCTTATAATATACACAACAGTGAGAACAACAATGATAATAATGACAATAATAGTCTTGAGTTTTAATTATACAGACCGGAGTGGTAGTCCCAAATTAGGAATGATTCATTTTGTCTGTCCTAATACAGAATATTCAATAGGCAGTCAGTCCACTTCAATGATCAACATATGTGCCTCAGGGAGTATGGGTAGAATACATACATATGTCTTTCAGCTTGCTGGGCTCCCTTAAAATAGGATAGTTCTCCCTCTTTCGAATCACTGGTGCCACTTCTCTACGTTCCAAGCATTTTAGGGGTACTTAGGCAAAGAGACTACTGAAAGACAAGAACAAAGAAGCGCTCCTCGATTCAAGGTAAAAGTAGTACAACATTTTTAGAGCACACACAACCGTATGCACTTTTCCTAAAAACAGGAATTAAAAGTGCCTTAAAACAATGTAATTACGGCTCCAGGCAGCTTCTGATGCACTCAGCTTGCAAGCGCCCACTGTCATACATCCGCCGCCCACTGTCATACATCCGCCTCGTGCAATGACGATGTTCCGGTTTGTCTTGAAGAAATCTGTGTAGGACAAATGAAACACATAGACAGGATCTGTGTACTATTTAATTAATAGCAGAAAAAAAGGGTTAAATGGCACCTATTTAGCAGAAACACTCGTCCGCACTCATATTGCCGACAGGTAAAGCAAATATGAGCCCTTGGCCTGTATACCCCCACATTCAATTGACCTTTCTCTCACTATGGTTTTCAGCTACACCACCAACCCCTTGAATGACCCTGCCTCCTAATAATAACCGTCCTAGGGTAACAAAACTGTGCTAGCCTCCGGGCAGGATGGCAACAAACACACTCCGGTGTACTGACTGCTTTCAATTCAATTGACCTTTCTCTCACTTGGTTTTTCAGCTACACCACCAACCCCTTGAATGACCCTGCCTCCTAATAATAACCAGTCCTAGGGGAACAAAACTGTGCTAGCCTCCGGGCAGGATGGCAACAAACACACTCGGTGTACTGACTGCTTACCTCCTATAGCCACTGGGCTGCACGACACGGACCCCTCTTTGGTAACTTCTAGCTTAGGTAACTTCATGCGGCAGTAAGTGATGTCATCTTCCCAATGCGATCTCCTGGTTCAAACTTCCGAATACTCTGTGATGACGATAAAGGTGATGGTGGGGGTAAGTGTGTTGGGTGCTTGAAGGGGAATCCTAAAGTGACGTGCTCAATGATATCCAACTTGCATTCACAATCCACACAAAGAGAGGAGCCCTTCCACACAGGATGAAGATAAAAACTTGAACTTCCATTTACGAAAAGTAAAAATTCATAGCAGGATCTGGATAACACTATGACAGCGGAGATGAAGAGAGGAGCTCACTCCTCAGCAGTTCTCACTCTCTTCCTCTCCGCTGTCATAGTGTTATCCAGATCCTGCTATGAATTTTAACTTTTCTTCAATAAAAGTTCAAGTTTTTATCTTCATCCTGTGTGGGAGTGCTCCTCTCTTTGTGTGGATTGTGTACTATTTCATTGTCACGTAAAAGGGAGGTTCTTACAAGGAACATCGTCACTGCCAGAGGTGGATGTATGACAGTGGGCGCTTGCAAGCTGAGTGCATCAGAAGCTGCCTGGATCCATAATTACATTGTTTTAAGGCATATTTAATTCCTGTTTCTAGTAATTGCATATGGTTGTGTGTGCTCTAATAAATGTTGTCCTTCAGCAATATAGGAAAGATACTATGGTTGATAGACCTGGTTTTGATAGACCTGGTTTTGAAAATTCTGTTGTTTTGCTAAACTGTAGGTCCCATTTCTGAGTTTGATTAACATCTAATGCATGATATATAAGGCTGCTGTATAGTTGATGTGTTTTATTGTTGGTGTATAGCTGTCAAAATAATAGAGAAGAAAATATGAAAAAGCTTATGAAAGCAATAAAGTGTTAAACATCCTTATGAAGGTCAATCCAAATTACTTGACCTTGTAAGAGTATCTCTAATAACACACTGCAATGTAACAGATCTTAGCTCCCTCTTGTAGTTAGGGAATTAACTGAACAGAACTGGAGAATGCTTTAAATCTTTTTGCATTGACCTTTTTAAAATATCCTAAATAGATAGTCAGTAAGAAAGACGGACAGATAGAAAGATGTATGTATGCATGGGTGTTTAGGGTGTTATATGAGGGGGGAGCTACAAATACTTCAAAATGCTTAGTAAGCCATAGCTAAATTTATCACTTGAAAATTAGAGGAGGAAGTGAAACCTTTCCAAAACTATGTCATAAAAATGAATAAAAATATATTAACTGTAATATAAATACAGGTAGCCCTCAGTTTACGCCGGGGTTAGGTTCCAGAAGGAATGGTTGTAAATAGAAAACCGTTGTAAATTGAAACCCAGTTTATAATGTAAGTCAATGGGAAGTGAGGGAGTTAGGTTCCAGGCTCCTCTCAAAAGTGTCATAAGTAACACCTAATACATTATTTTTAAAGCTTTGAAATGAATACTTTAAATGCTAAACAGCATTATAAACCTAATTAAATAATCACACATCACAGAATATATAATTAAACTAAGTTAAATGAACAAAATAATTTGCTAAAACAGCATTAGAAACCTAATAAAAAAAAAACACAAAACACAGACTTTACGTGCATTTTTTGCAAACAGTTCTTTCTATGCATTCCAATCTGGACTTATTTATAGACAGGAAGATCTTGTTCCTTTGAAAGCTGCTTGATAGCTCAGGTCTAGCTAGCAACACTGATTAATTTCAGCCTGCTTGTGTGCTTGGATTATTAAATATAGAGGCGCTGGTCTTGGATCTCGTATGTATTATCGTGCACACTGAAGAAAGAAAACTTGACTTGTGATTTGCAGGAGTTAACAACAAAATAATGTGCAGTATACTCACTCCGAGAATTTCAGAGTTCAGCTTCTTCATAAGGATCTCTGTCCTGATTTTCCCATAATGTGCTTTAGTATCTGTAGATAATGGAAATTGCACTGCAGGTAATTGTATCTTTAAATGGATATAAAGTGCAGTATACTCACTCCGAGTAATTCGGAATCCGGCTCCTCAAAAGTGGTTGGTAACTTTAGAATACTTCCAAGAAAGGCAGCAAAAATACTGAAACGGTGCAAATTGAACCGTTGTAAACCAAGGGCCACCTGTATTATCTTTTAAAATATAGTTAATATAGGTGTAAAATATCTATAATTACACTGAAAATAATATCATAGCAATAAATTACAATGGACTTTAAGTATTCTAGGAAATTGTTGTATATGGTATTACTAAAGCATTATATAGTTTACTAGCTGCTTGAAACAAGTCAGCTGAACCTACCTTCCATGTAATGCTGTTTCTATAGCAACCATATCATTACACTTTTCAGAATGTTCTCATTGTTAATAATAAATTTTTTTGTAATTCTGCAACTGTTAGCAAGTCGCTATAATGAGCATGATCATAAATAAAGTGACTTCTATTGAAAAATTCCTTCTTACTGAGGTATTCACTGCAATCAATAGGTGCACTAGATTTCAGTAATTATTATGTCCTTTTATTTGCAAGCTGCTACACTTTAATACAGGTTTGATTATTATTCATTTCAAACCTCTATATTAAAAAGAACACTATTAGCTGTTGAAGCTGTATTTTAATATGTATCTTACAACTAAATATTGGCTTGATTGGTTCAGGAAATGTAACCAATTTTGTACAGTAATGAGAAGCAGTGTAAAATAAGAAACTAATTGAGATAGAAATGCAAGTTTCTATTAGAAGAGAAAATGTAAAATATGGCAACTGCTGATCCCTACTGCCTTGATTAGCACATTAATTATAAGGCAGGTGTTTCTGGACTGTGTAAATTGCCTTTGTAAAAGGTCAAGATTGTGTTGCTGTCATTTTTTAGTCAGTGTGCTATAAGCTTTCAATTTCCCAATCTTTTAGCTGTTTCATTTTTCAGTCAGTAAGGGTGAAGCAATTTCCAAATCATATAACAGTATCACTATTTCTACAAGCAAAAAAATAAAATAAAACAGTTTTCCAAGAAAAATACACAAAACCATACATAATACTAGCAATATAGCTTCATTTAGTGACTAAGCTCACAAGTGCTTCAGTCATATAAAATGCAATATACAAAGCTGCTGTACAGAAAGTAAGAACCCTGTAAGAAAGTATTGAGGGAAGGGTTTTGTGACCCCACTAGGAAGAAGGGCATGGGGTGAAGAAAAGGACAAGGGGCTGGGCTGGATAAGGGGGTTTATAAACCCAATACAGGAAATTACATGACACATTTTAACAGGAACAAAACGGTGGGAGATTAATTTTTCTTACCTGGAATGGAGGCCTTGTTAGCAGAGTTAATGGAGGTGGCTAGGCAGAAGGAAGCAGGCTGGATCAGGGAGCGACTGGAAACAGCAGGGGAAGCAGGCACAGGCGGTGCAGTGGCGGCCCCCATCCCTAGAGAGGCAGCTTCCAGTAGAGTGAACGGCCTGCAAGGAGGTCTAGGCCCACTGAGCACCTGAGTCCAGAGCTGGCACCGGTAGGATCTGAAGGAGAACAGCAGGCCTACCGGTGAGCGCAGAGTGTTGAGAAGCAGGGAGCAGGAGCAGTGATGATGGCCAGGCCCGGCAGGCTTGCGGCTAGTGGAGTGGAGTCTTGTGACGTCACGGCCCGGCGGTCGCAGCAGGGGCCTCAGACAAGCTTTGTATCATTTCCAGTGGGATCGGTTCCTTGCGGCAGCACCAGATGCAGACGATGAAGGGGTGCCCTGCCCGAGGGACCCAGTGGAGCTTGTGGAGGGCTTACGCCCGTGTGTGGAAGCAGTGGTGCAAGTTAAATGGGGGAAGGCATTTGCTGGGAAATGAGGGAAGCTAGTTAGGGGGGTTGTTGACCTGGATAAAGAGGTGGGTGGGAGGAGAGGCTGTCGCCTTCTGAAATATGAAAAAGGGGGCAGCATTAGCATTTGGTTTCCAGTTGTTGGGGAGGGGGGATCTAACGAAGGTATTTGTGGTATAGATGGCAGTGAGGGGTTTGTGTCGGGGAAAAAGGAGGAAGATGGCAGAAGGCGGTGACGTTCGCGACTTTGGAAAAGGTGGTGGTTGTTTGGAAGGTTTGTGTTTTTTCTGAATTTGAGGAGGCTCTGTTTAAGGCAGCATTTATATCCTTCATTTTTTGGGGCATTCAGGATGTCAGAATTAGTGGGTTGGAACAGGAGGGATGAAGGGGGCCCCACATGGACAAGGTAATAGTGACAGAGGGGTGTGGAGGTTGGTTGAGAAGGTCCAAGACGGATCAGTTGGGGAAAGGATGCTTAGTTAGTTTTAGGTATATTGGGGGCAGGTGTTGCCCTGGCAGCAACCCGGTATTACCTCAGTCTCCGCCCTAGGAGGAATGGCCCATTGTTTGTCCATGAGGACGGATCCGCATTATTGTGGTATCAATTTATTGCTTTTTTCAAGAAGGCACTGGGGATGTAGGGCTCGTGGCATGGAGTTTGGGTCCCATTCCTTCAGAATCGGGCAGCGACTGAGGCTGCGGTGTTGGGTTTGGATGTGGCTGTGATTAAAAGGATTGGGAGGTGGAGATCGGAAAGGTTTTCGGGGGTATGTTAGGCCAGGCTGAGGGCTAAGTGGGGGTACGGCAGCTGATACGGCTTTATTTTTGTTTGGCATGTCCGGTGAGGTGCTGGGAGATGGGGCATTCATACATTTACTGGGCCAGGAAGGCTGCCACTGTGAAGGAAGATGGACTGCAGTTGGAGCTTGCTAGGAGCAAGTGGAGATAAAGTGGTTTGGGGTTTGGGTATGAAGTGGGGTCAGCTAGTGCAAAAAGTTGTGGAGTTCGCAAGATTGTTTTCTACCCCTCAGATTTTGGTTATACATGTTAGGGGGAATGACCTGGGATTCATGTCACAGAAGGAGTTGGTGGAGGATATAAAGAGTGGCATAGACCATTTACGCCAGCTCTTCCCGGAGTCATAATGGTGTGGTCTGAGATTGAGAGCCGTTGGTGTGAGGAGGTCAACTTGGGATTTGGGGAGGTTGGCTTCCAGACGGAAGATTAATAGGATGGTGAGCGGGTTGTGAGATGATTTGGGGTGTGGGTTTGAGACATGTCGAGTTTTAGGGTGAATCAGGGAGATGCTTTTATCTGAAGGATGGGGTTCACCTAAATGAGTTGGTCTACACCTCTTTAATTTAATTTCACTCTGAAAGAAGGGATTGAGAAGGCCTTAGCTCTGGGTGGCGGTTCTCACCTGAGGGGTGAGTGGTGGCGGGGTGCTTGCCCTGGTCGGTAGAGGCTTACGCCTGTTATGAGGTGGATGAGACTTCCTGTTTCAGCAACAGGGAGTGTGGTTTAATAGTGGTAGCCCCTCCCCTGGGTAGGACGGGCTTGTGAAATGAATAGTGGGGCAAGCACTGTGGTTGGTTATAAAGTTAATGTTATTTATATTTATTTGTTATGTTAATAAAGGAGCTGCAGCCTTTCACCCCAACCAAAGGTGTAAAGCGTATTGTGTGGGTAAGGTGGAATGTCGACTTGACTATGTGGGGTCAAGTAAGAACCCTGTAAGAAAGTATTGAGGGAAGGGTTTTGTGATCCCACTAGGAAGAAGGCATGGGGTGAAGAAAAGGACAAGGTGCTGGGCTGGAGAAGGGGATTTATAAACCAAATACAGGAAATGACATGAAACATTTTAACAGGAACAAAACGGTGGGAGATTAAATTTCCTGCCCTCCCTCCCTGGAACTGGGCTTAGCAAGATGTTGCAAGCATTGGCGGGGACTTGCCCTGGTCGGTAGACGCTTACGCCTGTTATGAGGTGGATGGGACTTCCTGTTTCAGCAACAGGGGGTTGGTTTAATGGTGGTAGCCCCTCCCCTGGGTAGGGCGGGGCTTGTAAAATGAAATAGTGGGGGCAAGCATTGTGGTTGGTTATTAAGTTAATGTTATTTATATTTATTTGTTATGTTAATAAAGGAGCTGTGGCCTTTCAACCCAACCAAAGGTGTGAAGTGTGTTTTGTGGGTAAGGTGGAATGTCCATTTGACTATGTGGGGTCAAGTAATTCATGATACCACCAATTTCCAAACTTGACCAACTCAATGGAAACTAAGGCCTAAATTGTAGAAGGAAGTAATTAAAAATAATAATAGCTAGAATTTGCATTAGCACAGCACAAGCATGTAGAAGTGAGAGCAGGGCACACATTGAAACTAAGTAATAAGAATCTTCAGCCAGTGGTTTTCTTAAACAGGAACAAACATATTTAAAACATATTTAATAAAAGTACAACATGAGGTAGTAGTGAACTTAGTCACCTCTCATAAGCATGGCAGTAAAGAGAGGAAGTGAGGCAAAACATACTTCCCCTCCAGTACCTTAGAGACTACAGAGAACAGACAATACAATATTAATAACAACATGTCTTCCAATATATTCAGATTAGGCACCAGCATTTATTTCTAACAATCGGCTAGATTACGATTTTTGCGGTAAAAGCAGCTCGTACTAACTTGCAAGTTATTTCCACGGTTCACCTCCCTATATCGCTGCTATTACAGGTTTTCAAAACCCAGCGTTAGCAGGCAATATTGCAGCATTGAGCAAAATTGAGCTCCATACCGCACTCAAATATCAGCGCTGCTTTGAGCCGTTTTAACATGCTTGTGCACGATTTCCCCATAGACATCAATGGGGAGAGCCGGCTAAAAAAATAACACCTGCAATAAAGGAGCGAAAAGCTCCATAACGCAGCCCCATTGATTCCTATGGGGAAATAAAATTTATGTTTACACCTAACACCCTAACATAAACCCCGAGTCTAAACACCCCTAATCTGCCACCCCTGACATTGCCGACACCTACATTACACTTATTAACCCTAATCTGCCACCCCAACACCGCCGACACCTACCTATACTTATTAACCCCTAATCTACCACCCGCCACTATACTAAAGTTATTTACCCCTAACCCTAAGTCTAACCCTAACCCTAACACCCACTTACTTTAATAAAATTAAAATAAATCTAAATAAAAATTACTATCATTAACTAAATAATACCTATTTAAAACTAAATACTTACCTGTAAAATAAAACCTAAGCTAGCTATAATATAACTAATAATAACTTATGCCCACCACATATATTGTATATTTCTGGCACTAGGTGATATGATTAAATAAATGGGATTAAATGACCACCTCTCATGATTGGATGCCTGGACACACCAACTAATACCCTATTCACTTTTTATAGCCCCATATACTCTTGATACAAATACCTTTGATGCTCATTCTTGTGATTTATTTTTATTTATCTGTGAGGGTAGTTATGATAATGAACAAATGCATTCTCTTATTGTTGAAGTTACCTTGATTCAATAACTGCAGCATATAATACTGGGCTATAGTATTAACACAGTCAGATTCATGTCGTATATCTATATTGTACAATCTGTATACTACATAAACCGTTTACTGCTATTGTTGTACACCTGGCTATACCATTACACTTGTGTTTACTATTGTTTTAACTCACACACACACAGTGGCGCTGTGTTACTTCCGGTTTGTGGCCGTGAACGTCGTTTAGAGGTAATAAATGTACAGAGGTATAAAGGGGGTAAGTCTGTATAACTTGCTGTGCTTATTTTGAAAATGGGGAAGACCCCGAAACGTTAATTAAATATTTTGATATTTTGAAACAAGACCCTGTGAGTGACTCCTCCTTCATCTGTTTTTTATATATATATATATACAGTATGTAAATATATATATATATATATATATACACACAATCCCAAGAAAAAAGAACTCGCCTGTCTTCCATATATAAAACTTAGCGTTTAATACTTAAGTTTAAAAAGCTGCATAACATTTTGGTGCCATAAAGCAATCATACTGGACAAGATTACAAGTCACGTGTGATATGGTCTTTTCGTAATCAATTTCCATTGCGCAGGTGTTACAAGTCTTGAAAAAACGCAATTATGCGCACATTCACCTTTTTTTATGCAACAGTCCTTTTCACACTCGAAGAGCTGTAGTTATTGGTTCTGTGCAACATAAAAGTTTCACAAAACACTTCAAAAATACATCACAAAGTACAATTACACTCATATTAACACTGTCTATTAAAAATATTTCAAAAAAATATTGCACACAAGTTATAAAGGATAAAAGATTTGAGATCTCGGGTTTTGGAAAAACAAAGCAGAGGATTTATATGTATACAGAAAGTTTAACTGTGGAGCAGTGGTGTATTTAGGTTCTGTGCTGCCCTAGGCACTCAAGATTCTGCTGCCCCCTACACCTACTACCCACCGCCAAGGTTTTAGTCCTTTTTGGACAATAATATTTTTGGCTAAGCGTTAGATTTTTTTAAATTATTTTTCATAGCGTTTCCAAAGTAAATGTTCACAAGGACTTGCAAAACACTTGCATATACACATATACACACACATTTATTTATATATTTATATATATTATATATATATAATATATATATATATATATATATATAATATATATATATATATATATATAGCAATAATATCAAAGAAGGCACTCTCCGTTAACAAATTTGTTTAATGGTAAACGTTTTCGGGTCTCCCCCGTCCTCAGACCCCTTACACAAATTAACAAAGCAACACCTTAAATAACTACTTATCCCCACCGTGAGATACCGCCATCAGTCTCCCAGCGTCCGTTTAGCGTAACTGCGCATGCGCGCCCGGAAATAGGGAGAACCAACGGGGACACACTAAAAAGCAAAGTGAAAATAGTACTGCTAAACACATAAACGTAAAACAATGCAGACATCAATATACATCATTACTTTAGAATTCATGTCAGTGCTGATCTAGATACTAATCTTCCTAACTTGGGCTTACACATACAGCAAGTTGTACTAGTCGTCATTATACCCCTCAGCTGGCTACTGCAGTATGTACCTAACTGTTACATAAACTCCATCCTGCTAGCCAGAATGTTTTGGAGAGGTTGACCACATAAATTTGACTAACTACATATGCGATATTCTATTACCAAAGTCTGAAGTTAAGCACATAGTTAGAGCTATCAGACAATTATGTATAATATGAAATGTAGATTTGGAATAAGGCATAGTATGTTTGATTGTTATAACTATGTGTTTAACTTCGTATTATACATAATTGTCTGATAGCTAGCAGGATGGAGTTTATGTAACAGTTAGGTACATACTGCAGTAGCCAGCTGAGGGGTATAATGACGACTAGTACAACTTGCTGTATGTGTAAGCCCAAGTTAGGAAGATTAGTATCTAGATCAGCACTGACATGAATTCTAAAGTAATGCATGTATATTGATGTCTGCATTGTTTTACGCTTATGTGTTTAGCAGTACTATTTTCACTTTGCTTTTTAGTGTGTCCCCGTTGGTTCTCCCTATTTCCGGGCGCGCATGCGCAGTTGCGCTTCACGTACGCTGGGAGACTGATGGCGGTATCTCACGGTGGGGGTAAGTAGTTATTTAATGTGTTGCTTTGTTAATTTGTGTAAGTGGTCTGAGGACGGGGAGACCCCGAAAACGTTTTCCATTAAACGGATTTGTTAACGGAGAGTGCCTTCTTTGATATTATTGCTATTTGATTGTTTGGAAGCGCACCCCGGCAGCTGAATGAGAAAGTGTGCTGGTTCCCTGCTTGTGTCTTTATATATATAATATATATATATATATATATATATATAATTTTTCCAAGTAGATTAGGCACTCCAAAACGAGTAAGTTCTATTAAGTCTTACTATGTATTCATATTACAAGAAAGAAGACGCAGTGTTTCTTCAAATACACTGTTACTTTATTTTGTGGTGGGTTACATCCAATGATTCAGCCCACACTTGGGCTTTCTCAAGGACCTTGAGATTGGTCCAAGTGTGAGCTAAAACGTTGGATGTAACCCACCACAAAATAAAGTAACAGTGTATTTGAAGTAACACTGAGTCTTCTGTCTTGAGATATAAATATAATATATATATATAACCCTCAAACACAGATTTCTTGATACAATGCTTATCCAAACACAATACTAAATGCTGAAAGCCAGCATAACTAAAGGCAATAGCTAGCTAAATAAATTAAAGTTTCAGAGTTACCTCTAAAAAGTAAGCTCTGTGGAAGTCTCTTATTATACCCCCTTAGAATGTAAGCTCCTTAGCAAAATCTCTCATTACATACCTGTATAATACTTCTAAAATAACTGTAATATAGCCACAATATGCCCCCCCCCCCACCAATCTGCTGCCCTAGGCAAGTGCCTTGTTTGCCTAGGCCAAAATATGCCCCTGCTGTGAGATAATGAAAATAATTTACATTTCAATCTTATACACATTAAAAAATATCTCAGGCGGATTTTAAAGAAGACATTCAAATATAGATCTTGAGAAAGACAAATCGGTAGGATTTTAGGCATTTCACCTTCTACAGTGCACATATAATTAAAAGATTCAAAGATTCCGGTCAAATATTGGTGTATAAAGGGCAAGGTAGAAAACCACTTCTGAATGCACGTGATCTCTCTTCCCTCAGATTTCACTGCCTCAAAAACCGTCATGAGTCTGTAATGGATATCATGACATGGGCTTGGGAATACTTTGGTAAAACTTTGTCAGTCAACACCATTCAACGCTGCATCCACAGTTGCAAGTTAAGGCTTTACTATGTAAAGCAGAAGCCATACATCAAAACGTCAACATTTCAAATGGTTTTTGGAAAAAACAGCCGTCGTGTTTTCCGGGCCAAAGAGGAAAAGGACTATCCAAGTTGTGCAGTTGAAGACATGCATAATTGATGAATGGGGAAAATTCCACTTACTAAACTTAACCAACTGATGTCTTCTTCAAACGCTTAATAAGTGCTATAAAAAGAAAAGGTGATGTTACACAGTGATAAATAGTCGACTGTTTACTGAAAAATTCAGTCAAGAACTGAAACAAAGAGTACAAATATAGCACTTGCAACGTTTATTAGGTAAGTAGTTGATATTAGAGAAGAATGAAAACGAAATAAAACAACTTTTATTGAGCATTATTACTAATAAAAAATTAGGGTAGAAAGGTATGTTAAAAATACAAATGCTTACTCCAATGGTGGGGTAATTATTGTGAGACTGTAGAGGTAAATCTAGTAACCTGGGTAATATCTAAGGATAAGGTGACCTGTAACTGTGGATAACCGAGATGAATCAACCGAGATGCTGATATAAATACAGAGTCTAAACTCACTAGAAATGCTGACCTTTACCTTAGGTTATCGATATGAAACCTATATGTGGTATAATAGATATGCTGAGATTATAGTGCTCATGATAGAGCAGATTATTGGGCACCTTTATCTTATAATTATCTCATAATTATTGGAGTAAATCCTATATGTAACAAGATACCAATGTGTGATAGTAATACAACGTCTTGGTTCACCAATTGTACTGCCAAGCTATACTTTTAATTACCCGAATGATACCCTTAAGTGATATGTGAGGTAAGCTTGAATTATTGTGCTCATATCTAGAGCAAAAAAATATATCAGGGGCCTATACCTTTTAATACCATATTGTTATAATATCTTGGAATATTCTGTGATGTACTGTCATATAGATGATCTATACCTAGGTACCAGTAAGAACATCTATACCCTAAGTACCAATACTATATCTTAGGTTATAAGGTTTGCTCTTAGATTTTTGTAAATGCTTGATAATGCATCTGCCACAGTGTCTGTACCTCTCTGGGAATACCATAGACCTATACCTTTTAATTATCGTTGAATAACCAAAACAATGCAAGAGACCTATACCTTTGATTACTGTTGAATAGCCAAAACAATGCGAGAGACCTATACTTTTGGATTACCGTGAAATAACCAAGTGAGCCTGATAGTAATCAGAGACTTATACCTTTTAATTAACGTTGAGTAACCAAAACAATGCAAGAGACCTATACCTTTAGGATTACCTTTAAATTACCAAAGTAAGTCTGATATTATCAGAAACCTATACCTTTTAATTACCGTTAAATAACCAAAGTAAGTCTGATATTACAGAGAATTATACCTTTAAATTTCCGTTGGATAACACAAGTAAGTCTGATATTGCAAAGTAAAGCTCTAGTAATATTGGTACTAGTATGGAAAGCAGAGACTACTGCCAGAAACAAGTAAGGTTATGTTAGAGAGACTATTCTACATCTTGGCAGAGATGCCTCTAGGTCAAAATTAAATCTTTTACCTTGTGATGCCAATAATTAAGGAGTAAGCATAGCAATTAAAAAAAAGGGGGAGAGGGAGCAAGGACGCCACTGACGCATTTCACTGTTGTGGCTTTTTCAAAGTACTGTTTGAAAAAGCCATGATGGCAAAACGCGTCAGTGGCGTCCCTGCTCCCTCTCCCACTTTTGTAATACCCTACGGTATAGTTCAACATTTCTAGTAAGTTTAGAGTCTGTATTTATATCAGCATCTTTGTTACATATAGGATTCATTCCGGTTATCCACAGTTACAGGTCACCAGTATCACTGTTAAGCCAAAACTTTGTACCAATACAAGTATTTTCTGTTTTTTACACGAGCATCCATATTTCACCACTACCTATATGTATCCAAATAGGGTCAACTCCAGTAACTCAAGGTGTTATAGGAATCTATCTCCCAGGGTTTATCCTTAGATATTACCAAGGTTACTAGATGTACCTCTACAGTCTCTCAATAATTACCCCACCATTGGAGTAAGCATTTGTATGTTTAACAAACCTTTCTAACGTAATTTTTTATTAGTATTAATGCTCAATAAAAGTTAAGTTTTATTTTGTTTTCATTCTTTGCTTAATATCAACTAATTACCTATTAAATGTGTAGTGCTATATTTGTACTCTTTGTTTCAGTTTTGACTGAATTTTTCTGTAAATTTCTTGTAACTACAAGCACCGACCCCTCTTAAGATATTTACCACTAAGTAACTATAGATAGGGGAATGTCTATTCATCGCAATAAGTAGTGCCATTTGGTATCCTCGTCGCATTAAATAGTCGACTGTCCCACCTTTTTTTGGAGTTTGTTGCAGTCATCAGATTTTAAATTAGTGTATATTTTAAAAAATACATTAAATTCACAAAGTTAAATATCAAATAATATGTTAATGTTTTTCGATATAGGACAGGTTGAATTTCGTTTTCAAAAGACTCTTTGTTTTTTGCATTTTCCATACTGTCCCAACTTTTTCAGAATTGGGGATATATATATATATATATATATATATATATATAATATATATATGTATAAAAAAATTTCAAGTATTAGTGTATTCATGTGTAATTATGTGTATATATGTGTATATATGTATGTTAGTGTGCACATACATATTTGCACATATAAACAGCTAAATACACATGTATACACACACAGTCGATACACACATATTTTACATTTACATTTGAGCCCTTCCCTGTCAAACTCTTTGCCATAAACCATATCACTTTTAACCATTTTAAATAATTTTTGTAAAAATAAAATAAATATTTTTATTAAAACGTGTAAATAAATGTGAGTAATACTTTATTTTTATGTGATTTGGATGTGTTTGTGCAACATTTTTTAACCCTTACAGTTTACTTCAGGTCGGAAGTTACGTTAAATATTTAGCACAGTTTCAACTTTTGCTGGAGGTCGAACAATAACTTTCAACTTGTAATACCAGCACATCTTAGCACAGTCTCGATATCCATTGAAAGTATAAGCTGTGCTTGAACAATTTCGGCTTTCTTACCCAATTCTGGTTAATGCGCTTTACCATGGACTTGTAATATCAAAGTGGCATGCTAATGGAGGGACAGTGGAGGGATATTTCTTATCACACCCATGCTACCATTAGCTTGCCACTTGTAAGTTGGCCCTATATTTGGCTTATTTAATTTATTGCAGAGAATATATTGTAAAGACAGCTGTATGTCAGATGGGCATATCTGAATTGCAAAATGACTTCTTGTCAGATAGGAAATGTAGTACCTTACATAGATTTCAATAAAATTGGAGGGCAATGATCAAATTAATATGACATACAGTAGATGAAAATGGGATTGCCTTATTTAAGAATATTAGAAGGCTGTGTTTGTTGTTTACTATAATACCTGCAACATTTTTTTTTGCTATACCATGTTACTGTAATAATTGTATGCTTCAATAGCAACATTGCTAAACCTAATTAAAATGAATGTCATATTATTTTGAGCAGAACAATTTAGCATATGTTATTTTTTGATATTGATGATCATTAGAAAATGTTAACAGTTCTACTTGAAATGCATATTCACCAAAATTCAAAATTACTTTATTTCTTACTATATTTTGAACAGCCTCTTTGCTATTAGTAATTATAATTTACTTTTTGTATCTCTTGAGGCATCATTGTAATTGCTATATCTATAGCTAGTTGCTTTTCAAGTTATGTATGGAGAGATTAATGCACAAAAATAAAAAATACATTCAGAAAGCATTTTATAACTTGCAAATTTTATTTTAACCTTGACTGAACATTTTTTCCAAAACCATCACAAACGATACCTTAGAGACACAATTCTGAGGGAGATAGCTAGAAGCAAAATCCTCTCCATAATCAGCATTTCTGAAAGATAATATATGTCAGGCTGATTCTCTTAGATTGGTTTTGAGACTACATATATTTGTATGGGTATTTCTTCAGGTTCCTGTCAGAAAATTGCATGGCTTCTTAGTTAGTAAAAAACGAAAGAAACTTGTGCTGTTTCTCGATCAAATTAATTGAAGCCTTCCCCACCAATGTACTTTTATGTTGACTGGTTTCCAACAGGCAGGCTTGTCTGTCACATAAAATCACTCTGCTACTGTTCTGCAATTGACCTGATTGAGACACTGGGATGAAAACAAGTCGTCCTGTGTGCCTAGAAAATGGCAAATAAACCTTGATAAACTCAAATAGTTACAGCTTCTGTCACAGTCCCCACTTCAAGGTCTAAAAAGATGACAGGAGACAATAGTTAAGGAACATACTTTGTGGACAAATTATCCATTTAACGTGTAGAAGGGAAAAATATTAACTCAACACCATTTAAAACAACTTAAAAATCATTGGAAAAGTACAGTACATGTTTTGCAGTAAACATAAATGACCCAGTCCTTTTTAAAGTTTGTTTTGGTAAGTACAAATATTTATTTTAGCATTTAAAACTAGAATATTGCTTAAGTTATTATTCTATGTTGTATACCAGAAAGCAATAGCTAAGCTGATATGGCTTTAGAAAAAATATACATTAATTCCTACAAACATTTAAATATATAAAGTTAGTAGCCTACATTTACTATCCATAAAACAAATTATTTGAAAATACTCTATGTATGTTTATGTGAATTAAGGCTTTATTTTCAAAAGCATTATAATCTATTAGAAGTGCTACTGTTTGAATTAGAATGTTATAGGAATCAGATTTGTCATTGTTTTTCAAAAGTAATTATCACAGGGGATCTCAGATTCCTTAATAGAGAGTAAATAAAACTTAAAAAAAAAGTAAGAATAAAAAAGGCTAAAAATTAGGATTTCTTTTGTTGAACAATTTGTTAAGATGACAACAACAAATAAAAAAGCAAGAGACCTTGATGGGCTTTCAGATCTTGAGAATGAGTGTGTTATTTTATTTTGTATGAGACATACGAAAATAGCTTAATTTATGTATTTATATATTATTAATTTTTATCAAAACTCTATTAATGATAATTTTTCTAGTCATTGGTATTTGATATTCAATGTAAAGATCTATTACATCCCACTGATATATTAGTGAATATTAACTTATATATATTTTCATCAAATTTTGAAATTAGATGCAAATTGAATCTCTATTAGAAACATTAGTTATGGTATTCTTTAACAAAACCTCCCCCCTTGTTAACTTTACCCATCATTTTGCATTCAGGCAATTCAACAACCATAATTCAATCCTTTAGAAAACATGTTTCTAACATCATCTTGCATGAGTTTTGGACTTTCAAATATAACCTTGACCTTGTTTCCTTGCTTTGTGTTTGAATGAGTAATTCATGTGGTAATAAAAGAAATAATTTGTTGATTTAATTAAAGTTAAATTGTAACCCTAAATTCCACTAAAATATATAAATTGTGCGTGTGTATGTGACATACAGACATATACAAACATATATATATATATATATATATATATATATGTATGTGTGTGTATTACTTATTTCTGATTGCGGTCTATTAAATTGTTGATTGTAAATTTATAGAATTAATATCATTGCTTAAAAAAAAACCTAAGCTTCCATACAATTTTTCAATTAAATTATTTTGCTTCTTAAGTATTGGACTAAGATCATTGACGATAACATTTTGCAACTTGCTACTACTTAATTTTTCCTGATTAATATATTACACTTGTGCTGATTCTCGATCAAATGAAGTTCACAGTCTTATACTGTAGTAGGAAAAGTGTACAGGAGCCATACATATGTGTCATTAGATAGAAGTTACATTTTTTTCCTAGATATTTTCAGGGCATTATCTCTTCTCATGAAAGCTTTGACACTGAAATGAAAGCCAGAGGGCATATCTAGAGAAATTATTTGTTGATGTATATCTTTGCTATAGGTCATTCATTTTTATAAAGAATTTGCAATGCTTTTAATAATGTGAAATAATTCAAATGTTTGTTTATTTTATTTACACCCCCCCCCCAAAAAAAAAATATATATATATACAGAAATGTGTATTTCAACCTTTGGCTATACCTGCTCTCTATGAAATTGTATTATATATTTTGTATCAATTATTAAAGCTGTTTGAGCACTAATGTATAAATATTTATTATGTAGTAATCACAGATATATTCCCAATATTTTAATAATTATCCAAGATGCTTTATATCGGCTAGATTTAGAGTTTTGTCGGTAACGACCCGCGTATCTAAGGCTGGCTTTTTTCTGGCCGAACCTTTAAAATAACTCTGGTATTGAGAGTCCACAGAATGGCTGCGTTAGGCTCCAAAAAAGGAGCGTAGAGCATATTTAACGCCACTGCAACTCTCGATACCAGAGTTGCTTACGGACGCAGCCAGCCTCAAAAACGTGCTCGTGCACGATTCCCCCATAGGAAACAATGGGGCTGTTTGAGCTGAAAAAAAAACCTAACACCTGCAAAAAGCCGCGTTCAGCTCCTAACGCAGCCCCATTGTTTGCTATGGGGAAACACTTCCTACGTCTGCACCTAACACTCTAACAAGTACCCCCGAGTCTAAACAACCCTAACCTTACACTTATTAACCCCTAATCTGCCGCCCCCGCTATCGCTGACCCCTGCATATTATTATTAACCCCTAATCTGCCGCTCCGTAAACCGTTGCTACTTACATTATCCCTATGTACCCCTAATCTGCTGCCCCTAACACCGCCGACCCCTATATTATATTTATTAACCCCTAATCTGCCTCCCACAACGTCGCCTCCACCTGCCTACACTTATTAACCCCTAATCTGCCGAGCGGACCGCACCGCTATTATTATAAAGTTATTAACCCCTAATCCGCCTCACTAACCCTATAATAAATAGTATTAACCCCTAATCTGCCCTCCCTAACATCGCCGACACCTAACTTAAATTATTAACCCCTACTCTGCCGACTGGAGCTCACCGCTATTCTAATAAATGTATTAACCCCTAAAGCGAAGTCTAACCCTAACACTAACACCCCTAAATTAAATATAATTTTAATCTAACGAAATTAATTAACTCTTCTTAAATAAATTATTCCTATTTAAAGCTAAATACTTACCTGTAAAATAAATCCTAATATAGCTATAATATAAATTATAATTATATTATAGCTATTTTAGGATTTATATTTTATTTTACAATTAAACCTAACACTACACTATCACTACACTATCAATAAATAAATTAAATAAAATACCTATTATTATCTACAATTAAACCTAACACTACACTATCAATAAATAAATTAAATACAATTCCTACAATAAATACAATGAAATAAACTAACTAAAGTACAAAAAATAAAAAAGAACTAAGTTACAAAAAATAAAAAAATATTTACAAACATTTGAAATATATTACAACAATTTTAAACTAATTACACCTACTCTAAGCCCCCTAATAAAATAACAAAGCCCCCCAAAATAAAAAAATGCCCTACCCTATTCTAAATTACTAAAGTTCAAAGCTCTTTTACCTTACCAGCCCTGAACAGCCAATAGAATGTGAGCTCAATCTGATTGGCTGATTGGATCAGCCAATCGGATTGAACTTGATTCTGATTGGCTGATTCCATCAGCCAATCAGAATATTCCTACCTTAATTCCGATTGGCTGATAGAATCCTATCAGCCAATCGGAATTCGAGGGACACCATCTTGGATGACGTCATTTAAAGGAACCGCCATTCTTCGTTCAGTTGTCGGCCAGGATGGATGTTCCGCGTCGTAGGTCTTCAGGATGCTGCCGCTCCGCTCCGGATGGATGAAGAATTTGGCTCGGCTGGGTGAAGACGACTCAAGGTAGGGAGATCTTCAGGGGCTTAGTGTTAGGTTTATTTAAGGGGGTTTGGGGGGGGTATTGTATTTTTTTTTTACAGGCAAAAGAGCTGAACTTCTTGGGGCATGCCCCGCAAAGGGCCCTGTTCAGGGCTGGTAAGGTAAAAGAGCTTTGAACTTTAGTAATTTAGAATAGGGTAGGGCATTTTTTATTTTGGGGGGCTTTGTTATTTTATTAAGGGCTTAGAGTAGGTGTAATTAGTTTAAAATTGTTGTAATATATTTCTAATGTTTGTAAATATTTTTTTATTTTTTGTAACTTAGTTCTTTTTTATTTTTTTGTACTTTAGTTAGTTTATTTCATTGTATTTATTTGTAGGAATTGTATTTAATTTATTTATTGATAGTGTAGTGTTAGGTTTAATTGTAGATAATTATAGGTATTTTATTTAATTAATTTATTGATAGTGTAGTGTTAGGTTTAATTGTAACTTAGGTTAGGATTTATTTTACAGGTAAATTTGTAATTATTTTAACTATTTTAGCTATTAAATAGTTTTAACTATTTAATAGCTATTGTACCTGGTTAAAATAAATACAAAGTTACCTGTAAAATAAATATTAATCCTAAAATAGCTATAATATCATTATAATTTATATTGTAGCTATATTAGGATTTATTTTACAGGTAAGTATTTAGCTTTAAATAGGAATAATTTATTTTAAGAAGAGTTAATTAATTTCGTTAGATTAAAATTATATTTAATTTAGGGGGGTGTTAGTGTTAGGGTTAGACTTAGCTTTAGGGGTTAATACATTTATTAGAATAGCGGTGAGCTCCAGTCGGCAGATTAGGGGTTAATAATTGAAGTTAGGTGTCGGCGATGTTAGGGAGGGCAGATTAGGGGTTAATACTATTTATTATAGTGTTAGTGAGGCGGATTAGGGGTTAATAACTTTATTATAGTAGCGGTGCGGTCCGCTCGGCAGATTAGGGGTTAATAAGTGTAGGCAGGTGGAGTCGACGTGAGGGGGGCAGATTAGGGGTTAATAAATATAATATAGGGGTCGGCGGTGTTAGGGGCAGCAGATTAGGGGTACATAAGGATAACGTAGGTGGCGGTCGGCAGATTAGGGGTTAATTATTTTAGGTAGCTGGCTGCGACGTTGTGGGGGGCAGGTTAGGGGTTAATAAATATAATATAGGGGTCGGCGGTGTTAGGGGGCAGCAGATTAGGGGTACATAAGTATAACGTAGGTGGCGGTCGGCAGATTAGGGGTTAAAAAAAAATATTTTTAGTGTCGGCGATGTGGGGGGCCTCGGTTTAGGGTACATAGGTAGTTTATGGGTGTTAGTGTACTTTAGAGTACAGTAGTTAAGAGCTTTATGAAACGGCGTTAGCCCAGAAAGCTCTTAACTACTGACTTTTTTCTGCGGCTGGAGTTTTGTCGTTAGAATTCTAACGCTCACTTCAGACACGACTCTAAATACCGGAGTTAGAAAGATCCCATTGAAAAGATAGGATACGCAATTGACGTAAGGGGATCTGCGGTATGGAAAAGTCGCGGCTGAAAAGTGAGCGTTAGACCCTTTTTTGAATGACTCCAAATACCGGCGGTAGCCTAAAACCAGCGTTAGGAGCCTCTAACGCTGGTTTTCACGGCTACCGCCAAACTCCAAATCTAGGCCTATGTGTTTTATGGCTTTCATTGTGCTTGATAGCTTTTAAAAAATATATGTTAAAAAAATATATCATAGGATATATAGCATATATATTATTTATTGGAAAATTAAAACATTATTTGGACACAAACACAATAATTGACTCGAATTATATAACAAAGGAAAATAACATACATACAAGAAAAGAACAGACCAATATCTTCAAATCATTATGCAGATATATAAATATATATATATATATATATATATACATATATATATATATAATATATATATATATATACACATATATTATTATATTATTATTTTTTTGTATGTATATATATGTATATATATATATATATATTTATATATACAGTATATATTAGAACAAGAAAAAAGTGTTATCAGCACAAAAAGTTAAGTCATTAACTCTATATAAAGATCACAAGTCAGATTTCAACTTAAATATTGCATACAACTCTAAAGATAGCGTTTTCAGAAAGACAGAAATAAACCTGAAACCGTTCAAATGAAAGCTTCTAAATAGTTCACGGTCTAAAAACAAGAGATATAGGTGTTTAGCTAGGAAGAAACATATGTTAATGGAAGAATTATAAAAAAACTTAAAATATATTAAGAAATGTAATATTTAAAAAAAAATAACATTCTAAATTGGAAGATTTCTTGTTCAGAAGTAATTTAATAGACATTTTCTTTAATGAAAGATAAGATAAGATATATAAAATGATTCTCAGTGATTAAGTTTATTTAAGAATGTCTGCCAAATGCATTAGGTTATCTTGATGACTGATTAAGACTTCATAGCAATAGGTACACTAAATTGGGCTTTTGTTTATCTATCATTACAATCAATGTTTCTTTTGAGTTCTCTTCTAACACATACTACGGGTGAGTATATAAGTAAACACCAAAAATGCTATTGTTTAAAAAGATAGATAATCCCTTATTTATCATTCCCCAGTTTGTCATAACTAGCACTGTTATAGAAATATAATTTTTAACTACAGACTTGTATTTCAGGCAATTAGTGCTGACTCTTAAATAACTTGATGTGCGTGAGCACAATGTTATCTATATGAAGCACATGAACTAACACCCTCTAGCTGTAAAAACTGTCAAATGCATTCCGAAAAGAGGCGGCCTTTAAGGGCTTAGAAAATAGCATATGAGCCTACCTAGGTTTGGCTTTCAACTAAGAATAACAAGAGAACAAGTCAAATTTGATGATAAAAGTAAATTAGAAAGTTGTTTAAATTGCATGACTTATCTAAATCATAAAAATGTATTTATTTAAAAAGACTTTGTATTACTATTAGCCATGATTCCTTTAAAATATGCATGTGACTTTACTGTGTAATAAAAGTAATATTATACTTGTATTTGCAACATCTAGCTAGTCCACTTTTGTGAACATTTATTTTAGACATGTGGGTTGAAAACAATTGCACATGTTTACATGACTTCAGTGATTATCACCCATGGCAACGTAGAATGCTCCTGTTGGTTTAATGACTGTAAATATGGCACTAATCTAAATTAGCCACACTTTCCCCTAGGAAAACATCTGCCTGATGCCTAATTAGGGCAGATGATCAACACTGCCATGGTGAGCTCATGCAAATTAGAGGGACATTTGGT